>NC_141151.1:22465674-22630674 GCF_053477565.2 Lygodium microphyllum
TGGCACAAGAGTGTTGTTAACCCTCAAACAACAAGGTGGAAAAACCGAAAAATCTAAAGCAAAAGACAAGGCCAAGGAAAAAGTGAAGCATGCCAAGAAGAGCCTAGAAACACAAGAAGTTCAAGAAAGTCCTAAATCGAGGAAAAAGGTGCGTGAGAAAAAGTGCAAGTCTATACTTTTGTAAAAAAGCACAAGGTGCACCATGATTTATTTTAAGAGTGCCGGGCTCTCACCCGTGCAATTTGTAAAGGTGGTTGGGCAGTAGGAAGGAAGCTAGAAAGATAGAAGAACAACAGGACAAAGGGCATAGGCAACCATCGGCCATGTAAAAAAGGGGATGATTGCCCAAAAGGGATTTAAGGTTTTGTATATAAAGTTGGAAAGTGAATGAGAAGCTCACTCTTGTGTGTGGCAAAAGCCTTATTATTCTTCTTCTCTTCTTCTTGCCTTCTTGCTTGTGCTTGAGAGAGGGAGTGAGTGAGTGTGAGGGAGTGAGTGTGTGAGAGTGAGGGATCGAGGAGAAGAAGCTCCCCATCTCCTCTCTTCATCTTCTTCTCTTCTCTATTCTTTCTCGTGTCTCGCATGGCTATGGAGGATGGAGCTTGTTGGAGAGGGATTGAGGTTGCTTGAGCTTGCCTCAAGGATCGTGGAGCTACCGGCGTGCATGAGAGAGAAGGATACTCGATTGTGCATCAAGGTAAGCTCACTACATCCCATAAGTAGGGAGGGCGCATCGGCTATGTGAGAGGTAGCCATGGCTACTCAGCTTGAAACGCTTGACCAATAAGCGGTCCGTAGGTCTCAGGGGTTGAGCTTGGAGCTCCCTTCATTTTGGTTCCATTTCTGGGACCGATGAAATCGAGCCTTAAGCATTGCGTGCTTCAAATCGAGCATAGAAGTAGGGTTTTCAGCTCGAACCAGTGGTTGAGATAGATAGGAGATCTAGGTGGTTTGATCTTCCGAACAAGTAAGTATTTTGGTTTGTTGTTGAGTAGGCAAGTAGGTAAATCAACCTCATCCACTGTTTTTTATTTTTGTTGCATTAGGATAGGATTAGGACCAAGGAAACATGGAAAATAGAAGGGTTTTCTCCTCATGAAAACAGGCTGGAAAGTGGGAGAAAGGGGCATAAAATCTAAATCGTGAGTAGATGGGTGCAAGAGGGGCAACCATAAGGTTGAAGGAAACTTGTGCAGGGCAATAAGAGGCCCAAAAGGTCAAGGGAAGCCTCATTTTGCAGTCAGACATTGAGAGAGAGAGCTTGAGAGAGAGACTATGACTGCAGTTGTAGAAGGGATTTGATCCTGTCATTTCGTTGTCATACAACCATTCTAGGTATTCATTGACCTTCTCGGAGTTGTGCTTGTTGGATCTAGAAAGTTGGAGCTTGTGCTAGGACCCCCACGCATTACATTCATCATTCATGCCCTCGCAATTGCGCTGCGGCAAACGTAGTTGAACCACTCTGCAGGTGTCTGAGTCCCAGAATCGGTCGCTCGAACTGTCCGACTCTCGGAGTCGGACCTTTTACCAGTCGAACCACCCAGTCCGATCGAACCAACTATATGACCTGACCGTCCGACTCTGCCAGTCGGATCTTGCCACGTGGCAGTAGATCCATTTTGAGACTCAGACCACCCGGTCTGATCACGCAGCCTACCTCAACCAGTCGGACCAATTCTAGTCGGCGGTCGACCACCCAGACTCAGACAGCGGTCCGACTCCTAGAATCGGACCACCAGGGCAGAACATTGTAAATTGGTAAGTGAGCCACCTCCTCAGGCCAAGGCCGCTCTGAACCCATCCCCAAACATCCCTGAGTACCGGACTTAGCTCTCAGAAGCCAGAGATTGGAGAAACCACACCTTGGCAACCTAGAGTCAATCTCTAGAAGCAGGCCATAGAACAAGTGAGACTTAGAGCTGAAATTGACTCTCAGATTCCAATCAGGCCTTGAGGGAGTGTAGAGTGTGCAGCATAAACCCTAGACAATATGAGAGGACAGCCAGGAAATGCGCTTAGAGCCATAATAGGCTACGAACAAAAGGGGGAAGAGCAGGAACTCCATTGGTCATGTTGCATTCACACCCCACGTTGATTTCATCATTTAAAGTGCACTAAAAGAGAGAAATCCTGATTTGGCACCGTGCACTGGAAAGCACTAAGCACGAGTGTGAATGAAATTGACAGCTACTTTCAATAACAAGGAACTCGCATGGAATCATAATAATACGAAGAACACACGAGTAGGAGTAGACCCTGAGGCATAGCTGGGTGCCACAGAGCCCCGTTAATAGGACCCCCGCAAAGGGGGCTTTGCCCTCCTCCGCACCTCCCCCTAGTAGGTCAGAGAAAAAACGCGCGCCTTGACAGGTCCTCCAACATTAGACCTTGGTGTAGTAATGGCACCACACAAGCATGGATTCTCACTTGCAAAGGAGCAATCAAAAGCCCATACTCGAACAAAGACAAGCAGAGAACCTAGAGCCTCAGTGGGCCAATCTAGCCAACAAAGGCAAAAAGGCCACACCACAAAAACATGTATGTGTTGTGTCCGGACTGCATTTAGTCAAAGCAGAATGGAACAACATCAAGCTACAACTGCAAGGATGACTAAACATGACAGTCTTACTGATAGATGCACCTAGAACGACACTGCACAGATGACCCAGGAAATCAGTGGAGAATCCACATCCAATTGTGCAGTTGGGGACTCAAAGGTATGTATCAGAAGGCTTGAATTTACAAGCCAAGACCCAGAAGACAAAGACATAATACCACCCACTTATCTTAGGTCAAACTCGCTGTAAAAGAGGGCACTGTGTCAACACCCTCATGGACAAAGGAGCTGATTTTAATATCTTGACCTATGAAGCATGGACCCTACTAGGCCAACCAGAGCTCACATCGACTAATGTAACTCTTAGTCCTTATGAGGGACACTCCCAAGCACTTATGGGAAAGTGCAACATCCTTGTAAACATTGAAACTGGAAGCTTTCCTATCCTATTCCATGTCCCTCCAAATAGTGCTAATTGTGGAAAGGAAACCCTCCTAGGATGGCCCTTCAAAAGGGCGACGAAGTGTGAGGCAGATTATGTAGCACAGAGGATACGCTTGACACTACTGGGTGTGAGGATAATCGTAACCTTTAGCAAGGGTGGCCTCACTAAACCTCGAGGGAAAGATAATGAATGTTCTGACATACTAGGCAAGCCTAGTAACAAGAGTAAGGACTTGTTGCAAGAGTTGATATAAGCACATGTTGAGCAAAGAGAACCAGTGAGTGAGGCCATACATGAAACAAGAAGGTTAGGAGACAATGCCAAGGATAAGCATTGGACTTACAAATATCGCAGAAGACCATAAAAGAAGCCTAGGGCTTATAGACGAAGGCGTCGATGGAGAGCTAGCACAATGTCACGATGGATACCCAAAGCGTTGCTATGTGCTCAAGGGTATTACGTAGGTAATCGCAGGTACTCAATCGGGCATCACGAGGTGTTTTGGCTTAATGGAGTGGAGGAGGATGAGATATGAATTATGTGTAATTCAATAGTCAAATGGACTCTCACGAATATGCTTAAGATTAAGCATGTACTTAAGGATTGCATGCACAGAAGATTGGATGAATATTGTGGAGTCACATCATGTAGATGCTGAGAGTGATGCCAGGAGGCATATTACATGGTGGATTCCGTGCCACGGTGGATTCCGTGAGGTTTTACGGTGGATTCCATAAACTTTGATTACCGGGGCTTATACACAAAGTGGATTCTTTGTGCGAGAAGTTGATGGGGATGCCTATCCTTTTTGGGCATTTCGTTCATTTAGTGTGTATGTGGGTGATTCCATAGCGGGTGATTCCGCAAAATACATATTAAATTAACAAATGTTTATGAGTTTAGAGTACGCACTCGTGATAAATTAAGGTTAGGATTGATTTCTAACCAATTGATTTATTTATGTAGTTGAAGACTGCTAGGTATTCACTTTTGTCGGTTTAATTGTATTATTTTACTAACGATCGTGAATGCTTCAGTTGATGTGTAGAGATAGCAACAGTGGCGGTGGAAAGCATTGGAGGATAGCGTGTATTCGAGTTATCATCTATATTTTGATGGGCGCATACCTTAGGCATGGCGCCTATATTTTGTCGCGCCTATTTATTAAGGCATTGGATATTTATTTATTATTTTTGTATGCGCATGGGTGCATGATTTAGATATTTGTATTTGGACATTGTATTGGGTATGCCTGACTTCTTGGGCGCCTGCCCATTAGCTTTATTTCTATTTGGCACTAAAGCAAACTCAAAAGCCAAAAGCATGCTATTTTGTAATTTGGGCTATTATTTGAGCTTGAAGATGATTAATACATAAAATACATGCTTTGTGGAGTGCTCACACAAGGCATGGGGGGAGATTGCACCCAATTGGTCTCTTGTTCATGTCGTGCATGCTTTCTACATTGAGTTTTGTGCAAAAAGTAGAGTTCTTTTGTTCTTGGGGACCTTCTAACGCTCACTACGCGCGCTTACGGCATCTGATATGTGCACCAGAGAGCAAAACTCATCATGGATCTAATGTAGCAAATCAATACCGAAAGAAGCAATGGTGTTTAGATATTTTTAGATATTCAATGCCATGGTATTCTTGTAGCTTATGTCAAGGAATTCTTTGGATACTTCTAAAAGTAAGGAATTGAACAAAGCATCATGCATGTCCACTATTGATCCAATACTTGGCAAGAGAGCTACAAAAATTGTTGAAGCAACTAAGATCTATACCACCAATCAAGCTCAACTACATAAGCTAATGGTAAAGATCATGATAAAACATGAGACATAGATTGTGCTTAAGCATCCACTAAACATGCACCACAAACATTGTAGACTATTGTTGAGTATTTGTCTCGTGATAAACATGAGACATATTTTGTGCTTAAGCATCCACTAAACATGTACCACAAACATTGTAGACTATTGTTGAGTATTTGTGTCGTTGAGGTTGCAAAGCGATCCATAGAGGTAGAAATATTGAAAGAGATAGGACTTCAAAATAATGCGGTTGTCCATTTCAAGCCAAAGTGAAATGCATGGAAGGATTTGAGAGTGTCTATACGAGCATCCGTGCAGTTCGCTTTGGATATTCTCTAGGTTTAAGAGAAGTGCTATATCACCTTTCTAGATTTTATGTTGTGCACAACTTAGCAAATACTCAAAAAGTTCCACAATATACCACCAAGACAAACTGTGAGAGCGTGCTTTTTATGTATGCTTTCGTCTTTAAGGAAAGTGATAATCTATAGACTTACTATGATGTACAATGTTAAATGAAAGAACCATGTTTTGATGAGGAGTCACCTTGACCTAGCACATGCATGGAAGCCAAGGCTCAAGCGAGATGACAATGTTGTTTAGAAAGGAATTCCACTCATGGATCTAAGTAGTTTGTTGAGATGAGTAGACTAGATATGTGTAAGTGAGGGTACGTGGGGAGGAATGCTCCTTATATATTGCCATATGTTACTTTCCTCCCATGACATCCAAGTATAACCCCCCTAAGTAGCAATCACCATATATAGTTTTGGATTAGGACATTTGGGAGTTCTTTAGAGAGGGTGATGCCATCTTGTTGGGGGGGTTTAATGCCTAGACAATTGGGAGTTCTCTAGAGAGGGTGATGCCATCTTGTTGGGAGGTTTTAATGCCTAGACATCTTGCCAGTAGGAATGCTCTTTACAAGAGCTAGACCTATTAAATTTAGGGATGGTGTGTACCTCATAGGTTGTGGCAAAATACTTAGAGTATGGGTGCTACCTCATTGGGATGGGTACAACACATGGATTAGCCATTTCCCTCGTGAGCATTGGCATGTTATCTCCTCCAACATGGTGCTAGAATAGTGGATTATGCACTAGCTCCCCCATGCTCACCGCTCATATCCACAATCTCAAAATGTCCCAATCTCCCCTTGGACTTGTAGTTGATTGTGCCTACCTCTCATCCACAATGGGTGTTAAGTGCATACATGATTGCATGCAGTTCCTAACCACACAAGATACTACTTTTATAGAGAGACAATGGGCACCTACTCAAGGGCGATCTTCAAACTATTATATGAGATGGACCCCCGCACTCCACCACTCAAGCTCATGAAACATTTCAATGAGGCTCTACACAACACCATGTATAGCTTCCCCACCCATGGCCCACACAATGAGCTTCTTTTGGGTTGATATCTTAAAACAATTGGTGTGATGCTGAGTGTCAAGAGACTATATCGTATCTATACAAGGAGGTAGCACTAGGATCTACTATACACAGATAGGCGAGGGCACTCTTTAGATGTCTCATATGATGGAAGGAGAGAGCATCCCTTGACTAGTTGGAGAGAGATTTGTATCAACTATTCCTTAAAGAAATTTTTAGAAATGCAATGAGATTTTTTTTGAGATCATTGCCTAACTATTCATGTCACATCCCTTGACACGTGGAGATAGTGTGTAGCTAGCCCTATGCATAGTACTAGATCATACTCCTCTTCAAAATCAATGGACATTTTGCTCTGAGTTAGCTACTTTCTTCACACAGGGCATGGTGCAAGAGGCCATTAATAGGCTACACACAATTAAGGCAAAGGATCATGATAGATTGGTAGATGAGCACTTAATATAAGCTAGAAATATGATGACAAAACTCTTAGCATAAATGTTTAATCAAGCCATGTGTGAAGGCTTTCCCAAGAGCTCAAGCACTAACACCATTGTACCCTTTCTTAAGTCATGTGATCCTACCTCACCTAGTAACTATTCCACCATCATGGTTGCCCATATATTGGCAAAATTATATACCTCCATCCTCAAGTAGGAATTGAGTAAGGGGGCAAAGAGAGTGGACCTTAAGGCACAGGGGCAAGCTAGATTTTGGTGAGGTTTTTTTTATATGGGATCACATCTTCACAAATAAAGCCATTATTTAGGAGGGTATAGCTCATGGGAGACCTATTTATTATTGCCTTGTGGATTTCCATAAAGTTTTTGATGTAAGGCCCATGGCTAGATTGATGCATAGATGAGATAGCATGGGAGTACCTAGAGAACGCTTGGGTTATTCTAGCATGGGCATACCTAAAGAGCTCGCTTGGGGTTACTCTAGCATTATATGAGCAAAAGGTTGGTAGATTACAAACACTTGAGGGTCTTTCAACTCCTATTCACTCCACCATTGGAATGAAGCAGGGATGCTCTCTCTCGGTAACACATTGAACTATACATTCAAGAGGTCTCTAACTACATCTCTAAAGCACGTGATAGAAGCTGACACCTAGTTACCTATCTTATTGTGCACAAATGATGTTGTGATGACAACTCACTTCCCACAAGGGCTACAGAGACATCTAGATGCACTATACTCTTATGTGCAAGACAATGTACTCTTACTTATCTTGGTAAATAATGGTTATGGTGCTCAATACCACGTCATAGTGGGACAAGAGATCACCATCGAGCTTTACGAATGGACAAATGTTGGTGGAGTATGTTGATTCTTATACATATTTAGGGGTTTTATTTATAAATCTCTATTTCTCTATGAAAGAGGTAGTTGAAACAAAACTTATACATGGATGTATGGTTAGAAAGAATGTCCTCACACATATAGTTCCAAGAGAATTGCACTAAGTGGCTATTGATACTCGTTGCATCCACATTCTTGTATGGAGTACAAAATTGGAGATCCTGCCTTGATCACCATAATAGAGTAGGTCGTAGATACGATGGTGGACGTTGATGGAGAGGCCACTTATATCCATGATTTCCAAGTTGATGTAAGGCATTAGTCCCAGGTGAGATTGTTAGAGTTGAGCTAAGGGATCCTTTGATAGTGGTAAATGCTCTTACTAGATTAGTTTCATTCATACAAAACTTATGGGAGCTCTCTAGACACAAATATGTATGATTGCCCCTTGAGCCCTTGTGAGAACTTCCTATAGAGAGTGATAGATCATGTTGGTATGCTCAAATGAAATTGTGATTTGAGTTAGATGGTCTTAGATGGATTGATTATCCAACATTTAGAACTCCCTTGATGCATCATCTCTTGCTTTTATTCAATGAGAGATTAGCATGATTATTAGACATGATCTTATTCAATTGGTGAGTAGGAGGACATGGCTGACATTGGTAGATAAGATGGGGATGAACATGGTTTTCTATCTAGATCATTTTATCCACACCACTAAGGATGGTTTTATTATACACCCAAGGCACATGGATACTCACATATCATGTGGGATTAGGTTGTTATTGGTCAAATATGCACCTCTTCACACTAGCTAGAGACCAAGACTTATGCGAACATGCACGTATGGTATTGGTCACATTATGTTGCATCGATAGATGGAATGATACTAATGTATGTTGTGTTGTGGTGAGCAAATAATTAGATGAAGTTTTGTGGAATTATTATTTTGGAGTGTGTAATTTAACACATGGAACTTTTGCACTCTACAACATGGAAAAATATTACTAAAAGAACTATATTTTATATGCACCTATTATTGCAAGGATTTTGTGAAAGCATATACACAATAGATTTATTTTGATGTATTTATTAGAGAAGATTGAAAAGCTATTAGAATAGGGTCTGTTTTGATTTATTTCCACAAAAGCAAGTTGTGCAACATGAGGAAAAGTAAGAAACACAAAAAAGGATGCTTTCAATATAATTTCAGTACAAAAGCTTACTCTAATATTATAAATACATGCATGGGGGAGGTGCTCACCCATGTATGGCGGGAGATTGTATCCTTTCTTGCATCATGCAAGCTTTTGGAGTTTTCTTTTCTCATGCTATTTGTTCACTTCTTATTTTATTCTCAATTATTGTCTATCATATGGTGAAGGCAAGCAACATTGGTATCAGAGCGAGCTACTTGGTCTATACGTCAACATCAACAAGAAAGACATCCAAGCATCTATAAGACTACATCCTCATCCACATCAAGTGTCACCTGAATAACCAATGGACAAATAGTTTATCCAAAGCTTTCTTTCTAAAGTTTGGAAGGGTCTTTCTCCAAGGAATTAAGGTTGAAAAAGATATTGCAAAGGTTTCATAAAAATACTTTTTTAATCTTTATTTTTCAAAACCCACACGATTGGAAAAAACACTTCCTTGGTGGTTTTGCAATCCAATGTGGTTATGTGCAAGAGAAGGAGCCGTCAAAATCAATGGATGCCGATCTATGCATGCTGCCTTGAGATCTTCAAAATTGCCCTTCAACCATTGTGACTTCGCCATCTCAGCCACACCATAAACGGATAGTTGCTGCCATCATTGCAGTCATTTTAGATCATCAAGTTTCTTTGTGATTTTAAGCTTTTTAAAAGCTTAAAGCTTTTTTGTAATGGGTAGCCAACTAATTCTTAAGAAGAGGGAGAGGCCATTATAAAGCCCCCCTTTCACATTGATATTTTCTTTTTGAGTTGACCTTTTTAAGGTTCTCCCTATGCATGGGCCTAACAGTGATTTCTACCATTAAATATATTTGTTATTGTGTGGGTATGGCTCCAAAATTTAATTATGTTCACATGCAGGGGGTTCTATTATTGCACACTGAATTATTTCTATTATGTCAGGTTCTTCTAACACTAACAATGTCAATATGGAGAATATGGAATCGCCTCTTTTGAAAATTTTCATACAACAAGAGATCGATCTTCTTCAATATTGTGTTTATGTGGAAGTTCCAAGAGTGTAAACGTCAATAAAATTCTATGGCTCAAGACAAAGATGATCGTATTACTCAAATCTTGAGTGGTATAGTTGATTCTCAACAAATAATAAATTAAAAAAAGGAGCAAAAATAAGTGGTATATCTTTCCAGTTTTCTAAATTTGATGGAAAACTAAATGGAGAATTATGTCTTAGTTGAGCTAGTTTGATGATTATTTTGACAAAGAAGTTTTTCCCGAGAATGATAAAAAGAAGTGTGTAACTAGTTATTTGACAAATAAAGCTTTGCTTTGGTGGAATGTCCTACACCATAACACTGATCAATCAAGGACATGGGCTGATTTTCAAGAAAAAGTTAAAGAATATTTTTCTTTCGCTCTAGTTTCATTTTCAAGCAAGGGTTCTAATTTATATTGACAAGAAGGTAATAATGTTTTCTACCTACACCAAAATATTTTGGCAGAGACTTTTGCTATTATATATGCTCGAGAAAGTTCCCAAGAGCGCATACCACCTACACTAAGGCATGGGTATTTGATGCATTGGTCATGTCTACACTATTATGTGGAGTATAGATATGGGAACCTAGCCTTCGTCACTACCTTGGTTCCATGATTTCTAAGATGATGAAATGTATGGCTTCGATTCCATATGAGATCATCTAAGCTAAGTTGAGCTTCCTTATTGTGATAGAGACTCTTACTAGATTTGTCTCATTTATATGTAGGTTGTGGGAGCTAGCTAGCCATAAAAATGCATAACTAGCCCTTGACTCCTTGAAAAAACTTGAAGTTGAGGTGGCACTTGATGTTGGTATGCCAAATGCCAAGCTGGTTTGAGTTACATGGCTTTAGCATGGACATACTACCACAATATTCTCTTGATGGATCATCTCACACTTTGAGCCACTCAAAGATCAGTGGGATCGTTAGCTAATAACTTTATTCAGTTAGAGACTCAAAGCAAATGCCTAACACCACTACACAAGTTGGATTTAAAGATGGATTATGCCCTCTACATTATTCACTTGAGATTCATGGATGCTCATCTATCTCATGGGATGAAATGTGTCATTCTTAAGTTCCATTCTTCATCACACCAATTAGATATTGAGATGGGCTAATATACATGCATACACCCTAAGAATATGTAAGATCTGTTGGAAGATCAAGAGACAAATGAACATTACATTTCCTATTACTTGGCCTAGTATGAGATTCAAGGCTCCTTTCATTGGATGTTCAAGGATGGTAATCTCTTTCTTTTGGAGACACGAGGGCTTATTTAAAGTTTGAGAGCCAACGAAATGAACTCTTCTCATGGATTCAATGTAAGGTTCTTCCTCATATCCTCTTCTCCTTAAATTTCTATCATTGATTAGGCTCGAGAGAGTGCATATGTATGCAAGTGAGGGAGTGCACTTGAAGGTACCATCTACCATTTTCTTAATCTTCCCATTATCTTCTCCTCTTCTCCTTTACTCACTTTGTGGGTAGAGAATGGACAAATAGAAGGTGGCACATTGAGGAGAGCTTACAAGGATTAGAGACCACCTTAAGCTTCCTCACAAACTAATCATAGGCAAGGGAGTCATGGTGAGCCTTTTGTTCATCTCTTGTTCTTCTTTTTTGTATTCTTTGCATCTTGGAAGTAGATGGAGTAGGATGAAAGGGAGAGATTGAGTGGGATGTGTGCATTGTAAATGAGACGTAGGAAGAGCAAAACTAGAGTGAAAACTTATAAACAAATAGGATATTAATCAAGTCCTTGTTGTCAAGCCTTGGTCAAAGACTGAGGCTTAATTATATAATGAGCATAGTATGCTTGGAATCCATTATGGTTAGTCTAGGATCAACTAGAGAATTATTAAAATATTGAAAATCACAAAAATGTTTATCAAAAGAGCAATTTCATTGCTATGTGAACTCATTTTTAGCATTTATATAGTTGCATTGATTCATAAGAAAGGTTATAAGACACATAGCCATTGTTTTTAGACTTTGCTTATTAGCAACCATTATTTGCATGCTAGTGAATATTGGCCACAAACACTGTGGAATTTCAATACCTTGAGTGAAAAATGTGTACGTTGAGGTTAAATATGCGTAGAAAAATATCGTACAAGGAGTCATTTCTTAGCCAAACTCTAATACAATTGTTACAAAGCAAATCATGTGGCAAAGGCATGATTTGCCATCCTCCATAATGGAAGTACTACATTAAATGAACAAAATAAAAACTACTATTAACTTTGAGTTCTAATCTCAAATGAGTGAAAAACAAAAAATCTATATATTGCCATGTTCTCCAGTACGTGCACAATCCTCTTGCTTTGATAAAGAAATATAGGAAAACGTTCCGATAATAGATCCAACATGTGAGAAAATGAATGCAATAAGGAATAACCACGTGACTCATGACTATAAACTGGGCCACAAAGCCTTTTGCATGTTGTTCCATTTGTCCATCTCTTTTGTGAGTTCCTTGATTCATCTTTGATTCAATGTCACACCTAACCCATCAACATATGCAATAGTCTCAAACTTTCTTAGGTGTTTTGACACTCATTCTCTAAGATCTATTAGGGGGTCTTTTATTAATGTCTTAATACATGTTTTGTTATGGTTGACTCTTGATGCATGTGCCAAGCAAAAAGCATGCAAATAGTTCAAAAAAGTGGTTTCAGACTTCTCATCATTTGCTAATGGTAGGATTTGTATCCTTTGAAGAGAGGTTAAGCATCGTGCGATCCTTGTTAGAATTTGGGAGGGCAATGCTCTTGATGTTCCCTATATGGTACTCATATTCAATCAACCACCCATGAGCGTTGACTTTTTGAAAAGCAAGAGTGCCATGGGACATCCTTGCCTGATTGATCTTCTTAGGGGAAAGGAGCAAAGAGTTCTCCATTAACAATACTCTTATTGTGCATATTTTCAAATAGTATGATTTATATTTTTGATGATTTTCCTACCTAACCTCATATCATAATGATTGAAGCATAAGATCCCACTCAATTTGGTTGCAAGCTTTGTCAAATTTGATATTGAGGAAGATGTAATCCTAGTTGGTCTTCTAGGTGTAGTCAAGACCCTCCCACAAAGCTATGATTACATCTATAATGTACTTGTCTTTTATAAAACCATTTTGTTCCTTTCTAGCCCAATAATTTAAATGGTTGCTCAACCTCCTAATAAGGAACATGGTGAAAATATTGTTGGCCAAGGTGTACACATTATAGTTCTCTAATTAGACAAGCACTCCTTCCCATCCTTCTCAGTGGATAAGCTCCACAACACCTTGGTTGATCAAACATGGTAATGCATTGCAAGTGATATGCTTTTTCCAAATTGCAAGAAAGGGAGACTAAGGACCTTCTTGAGACTTTGGAAGTGTTCATTTGGAGACCAATGAGCCTAAGGACTTATGCTTTGTAAAAGAGTTTGCAGTGTCCCTAATTTCTATCTCAATCAAGCATCTTAGCCAACTCAAGGGGGAAAACCTTCTATATGCAGAGGGCAATCTTGGCTTTGGTACCAATCTTATCATTGTTATTGTGAGAGGGATCACTAAAAGTCATGGATGGCTTCAAGTACTCTTATTGTCTAGAAGCTATAGTCCCATCCGCTTTTTCAAGCATAGGGACCAACTCATTTCCTTTCTTTTTTATAAGGAGTTTAAGGTTTTATTTAGTTGGACAATTAATTTTACTCAATCCTTGCTCTTTAAAAGATCTTGGGACTTTTTGCATTGATCAAATCTTGCCTCCTAAGTTTTTTTTTTCATTGAAAGGATCTTTTCTTGTAACATAGGTTCTCAAAGGGTGTTTCAATAGGAAATCGTCCATATCATGTGCACTCAAATGGTAAAAAATCATATTTACTAACATTTTATGAGGCAATAAAATGACCTCTTTTTCTTAGGAAACTTACAGGGTTTTTCAAATTGCAATTAAAAATTCCATTTTATAAATGTAATAATGTAGATTTATCTAATAAGATAAGTCTTCTATTGATCACACATCATACATTTACATTTTTTTAGGTGCACCCCTCGAGCTCAAGCTCCCCATCTTCTAGAAGGCTTACAATCTCTCTCTCTCTCTCTCTCTCTCTCTCTCTCTCTCTCTCTCTCTCTCTCTCTCTCTCTCTCTCTCTCTCTCTCTCCCCCAAAATTGGCCACATTGTCTTTGCTTCTCAAAGGACAACATGGGACTCCTAAGTAGCTACGAGCTCTAGCTAGGCTATTTTAGTTATTAAAATTCATTTCTTAAATTTTCTAATATTGTATTGTAAAGTGGACTATCAACTTGGTGGCAATGGTCTATTTGCAAAATGTTCTATGTCATTTTTGTGGCCTATCAGCTATGGACCTTGAGGGACTGGAGAGACTCACTCTAGTATCCAAGTGTGGTCATTGCCATCATAATAGCCTTATGCCACTAGGAGAGACTTGGGCACCCATCAAGCAGAGACACATTGTTGGAGGCAATCTAGCTTGCACCCCTTGGGGTACTTTTGTATCCTAGGTGGGGTGTTAAAAGTTTTCTTCTACAGTTTTTGATGTCATTGAAGGTGGATGGAGGCATATATAGGGTTGCTAGTTTGGGAGTTGCTCCATGGCATTAGATTCCTTTCCTAGGTGATCACCAATTGCTCTAACAGGACATAATTTTGTTTGTTAGCATGCATGACTACTTGGTATTTATTAGTAGTAGTTGTGCAATAGCACAATCCCTCTTGCTGAAGGCAAGAATTATATTGGCTCTTGGAAGGCTCAAGTGAACTCAGTCTTCCAAATGGTCAACTTGACATTTGTTATGGAATTTAAACAATCACCCTAGTAGGATATCCTATCCATTCTCTTCCCTATTAGGGAGAATTTAGAAGATCATGGGGGTGCTCTTTGAGCTCTATTGTCATCATCAACACATTTTCCCAATATAGTGTAAGTATATCACCCGTATGGATTGAGTTGAGCATCAAAAGGCACTAGTGAGGGCTAGCCCACTTGGCTCCAAAACCAAAAGGTTAGCATGTTATAGTCAGAGCTCTGATTAATGAGAGTGTCAAAACAAGGGTCCCTTTGCTAGTTGCAAGCCTAACTCTAAGGTAGGCTGGTGGCACTACTAATTCCTAGTCCTTGTCTAGATCATCGATTGTGACTACTATGACTATAAAGTTTCTAGGTTGACTCGGGTCTACATAGTTTTGTTTTTGAGACTTTGGTTGTGCATTGGTGGTGGCTAGAGTGTTGATGGGTTCTGAGGGGGGTTCATGGCAAGGGTGCCCTAGGGGGCAGTGTTTCTTGACATGACCACTGTTGAAGTATCTAATTTCCTCCCCTTCAAGGGCTTCTAGTTCTACATTCCTAGTCCAACTAATTGCACGAACTTGGCATGGTCCCATGCCCCTAAATTTTAGCTTTTTCTTGTAGCCTTAAGTGATTACAAGAGAACAAGGTCTTATTCATCAATGATTTTATTAATGGACATGTTTGTCAAACCATGCTTTGCAATGCGCTTTTTCAACTATCAATGCATGGGTAGCTAGTAGCATGGTCTTCATAAGATGTCCCAACTCAACCAAACAGTGAGCCTTGCCTTGTTTCCTTCCCATAGATTGCTATGTGTAGGTTGGGGATGGGGAACTCTATGGGCATGATTTTGACCTATAGTTCTCTTATATGCGATTCAATAAGCCCACAATGCTTCAATGAATTTGTTGTCCTACTCAGCTCGTGATGCAAAGGTTGTCTTAGTCCACATGTTGATTAGGGTTTTGTTGGTGGACTTAGATTGGCTCATGATTGGCTATTGGTCTCCTGCAAGTAGTAGGTGGGCAACTTACAAGGGATGATGTAACATTGAGAGCATATACTCCACGACAGTATTGATAAAGTGCATCCCTGTATCATTAATGATATCAATGGGACATCCAAATCGAGAGATGACCTATTACCATTGGAACTTAGTAGTGGTCCTAGTGTCATTCTTTCGTGTTGCCCTTGCCTTTGCCCACTTTGACATGTAGTTTGTAGCAACTATGATGTATGAGGCTTCTGAGCGTATTGAGCTATAGGGTTGATGGGCCCCATCAAGTCAATTTCCCACTTCTCAAAAGGTTAACATGCCAAGATTGGTACCAACTCCATGTTGTCCTTCTTAATTGGCACTTTGGTGTGCTAGCATTCATTGTTGCAATGCTTCACAAATTTTGCAGCATCCTTGAATAGGGTCTACCACCCTAAGATTAGAGCACCTTTTTGAGATATGGTTCTAGCATCAAAATGATATTCCACTATTCCTTCATGTGCTTTCTCAACATTTCTTCCATTTCATGTTCACAAATGTATCTACTTAGTACACCATCCTATCCATTACATATAATTGTCTTGCTATCAATTAATAAAGCCTAGTCTTGATGAGGAGGCATATGAGGTGGGTCTTTTCTATAAGGCATTTGGGTAGCCCATGCTATTTCACCACTTTGTCACTCTTGATATGTGCTTGGCCATCTAATGTTGTTTCCCTTTTCTTATAACCACATAAACTTGATTTCAAGAATGAGCAATAGCCATTGAGTGCATGCGAGAAGCGAGCTTTTTGAGCAAGCTTTTCTAGGCAACCTCCATTTCTTATTCTACATAGCCCATTTATTCCTCCTCTTCTCCTGGGCATATATGAGGCACCACTATTGCCCACCCCCCCCACTACCACCACAATCTCCACCATCACTTCTACCACCACCTCCATCGCCATTGTTACTACCACCTTCACCATTTCCACCACTACCATCCCCACCCATGTTTCTCCCCCCGTGTTAATTACCTCAAGTGCAACTCTCTCTCTCTCTCTCTACACACACACACACACACACACACACACACACACACACACATACACACACACACATATCTCTCTATTTTCCCTCCTCCCCATCTCACACACACACAATTAGCAACTTCTCACTTTCTCCCTCTCTTACACTCACCCTCTCTCTCACTCTCTCTCTCTCTCTCTCTCTCTCTCTCTCTCTCTCTCTCTCTCTCTCTCTCTCTCTCTCCTTGTGTCACTCGCAAATATACACACACACGCACACACACACTCTCTCTCCCTCCCTCTCTCCTTTCCTCTTCTCTCTATCTCTCTCTCTCTCAAATAGTAGCTCCTCTCTTTCTCCCCCTCTTACACACACACACACACACATATCTCTCTATTTTCCCTCCTCCCCATCTCACACACACACAATTAGCAACTTCTCACTTTCTCCCTCTCTTACACTCACCCTCTCTCTCACTCACACACACTCTCTCTCTCTCTCTGTCTCTCCTTGTGTCACTCGCAAATACACACACACACACACTCTCTCTCTCTCTCCCTCCCTCTCTCCTTTCCTCTTCTCTCTATCTCTCTCTCTCTCAAATAGTAGCTCATCTCTTTCTCCACCTCTTACACACACACACACACACACACACACACACACACACTCTCTCTCTCTCTCTCTCTCTCTCTCTCTCTCTCTCTCTCTCTCTCTCTCTCTACACACACACACACACACACTCTCTCTCTCTCTCTCTCTCTCTCTCTCTCTCTCTCTCTCTCTCTCTCTCTCTCTCTCTCTCTCTCTTAATTTTGCAAGGGTCATCCATCTATTTTTCACAACCCTCTTAATTTGCAATGGTCAAGGGTTTGGATGAGGTCCATTGTCTTAGACACTTTTAGTTGTTAATATCAAGACAAAAAGCATATCACATTGTTACTCCCACATGCATATACACATTCACATACCTCTCACTTTTATGTGCATGATTTGATATTAGATCTTGATATATCACTTCCATTGTGCGCACATAAGCAAAATTGCATCGCGCATGTTTTTGCTACTTTCAATTGAGCATTATTGTGTGGACTTACTACTACAAGAGAATATGATATCAAATAATTTGTTTGGGAGTGGGTATATGAAGGCATTATTTGGATTCCTCTGCATCTTCTCCATGCTATCATCTACAAATAGAGTCGTTGTTGGGTTGAAATGTGGTCAATCAATGCCATCAAAAAATTTAAGGAAAAGGGACTTTATGTAACTCCTTCCAAAAAAAGTGGTTATGTGAGTTACTCTGCACTTGCCTTGTCCATATTGAAATAGAAAGACAGGTGCTTGCTTTGACGACTTCACACATTCACTTCTAACTAGATGGAGTAGCTCACTTAAATTGTCTTTCTTCATAGAGCTCAAAATGGCAATGTCAAACAATGTAGATATTTTCCTTCAAAAACCTTGCGAGCCCTCGCTGCAAAATCAACCAATACCTCCCCACTTCTAGGGGCTTCACTGATAACAATCCCTTCTGCTTTGGCTACCCATGTAAAAGCACCCCATTCATATTGAACACAATTAATTTTTGGGTTGTGGGAGGTAGCTATACATGTGCACATGGAAGGTTGAGCACCAATATATTGGTATGACAAAAAAGAGCACTACATTACAATCAAATATTGTACAAGTTTATGTAAACATGTTACCTTTGCTCTTAGATATCCATATTGTGTAAAGCAATATAAACATGCAATTTGTCTACTGGAATTTAGCTCTACATATGCAAGGTCACAACATCACGCATTGCAATCTAAAATGGTATTTCTTTATTTTGTGTATGTTTGCAATGACAATGAGCTCCAAAAAGCCTTATCACATTGCATACCACCTACAATATGTGGTATTCATATAACGGATTATGAATCTACTAAATGTCTCCAAAACATCTCAGTTGTAGTTTACCAACATTGAATCACATATTGACCTTTCAACGGGGATCCTTCCTCTCTCTCTCTCTCTCTCTCTCTCTCTCTCTCTCTCTCTCTCTCTCTCTCTCTCTCTCTCTCTCTCTCTCTCTCTCTCTCTCTCTCTCTCTCTCTCTCTCTCTCTGTGCATGCAATATCACCCGCTTGCCCACCTCTATTGCTCACGCTTGCACCTCCCACCTACCACCACCTACACACTATGACCGTCTGGATGACCGTTGACGCTTGTGTGTGTGTGTGTGTGTGTGTGTGTGTGTGTGTGTGTGTGTGTGTGTGTGTGTGTGTGTGTGTGTGTGTGTGTGTGTGTGTGTGTGTGTGTAGCATTGCTTTTTTTCAAAAGGAATTAATAAATAATTAATTGCTAATTATTAACTAATAAATGGCTAATTAATTACTTGGAGATATTAAATTAACAAATAAGTAGTAATCAATGTAATAATTAACTAATTAGATAATTAATATTTCTAATTATTTAAATTAATATATTACTAATTAACTGATATTTAATTACTAATTTTAATTATTTAATGGATTAATTATTAATATATAAATTACAAATATATTAATTACTATTTAAATGATTTAATATTAATTACATATATTCAATTAATATATCAAATATTAATGTAATTATTTAATTGGTTATTTTAATTGATTAATCAATTACTAGTTAATTAGATTATCAATTCAACAAAGTAATTAGTTAATCATATATTAAATAATTATTTAGTAATTAGTATTATTAATTACTCAATTGATTAATATTAATCTATTAATTAAATTATTAGTAAGTTATTTTTATTAGTATTAAAATTAATTAACACATGTATAAATCAATTAATATGTAGTTAGATGGTATCAATTAGGTTATTCATTAGTTAATTAGTGTATCAATCAAATTATTAATTAATTTGTTAATTGATGTTAGTTAGTTTATTCATTAGTTAATACATATCAACTAATTAAGTAATTAGTTAGTATAGTAAAATCAATTAGTATGAAGTTATCCCTTGGTATATTAATATTAATTAACTTTTATATTAGTTTATATGTTAGTATTAATCATTTTATATAAATCAATGTATTAGTATAGTACTATTAATTAATTAGTTAAGATGACACTACATAAATATGTTAGTTGTATGGGAATTTTTTTGGAGGGGATAAAGAGAGAGTGCAAGTGCATGTAAATTAGGATCCTTTTGTCGACATTAGAGGGGTCATTAGTGCCTACATCTATGTTAGTTATTTGGGTTTAGGTTCTAGGGTATGCTAGAGAGAGTGCATGTGTGGGCCAAGATGGTTGAAGAGAGAGAGTTCATGTGGATTGGGATCATTCTATTGCCAAAGAAAGGATCGCCGACGGCCCCATATTTTGTGAAGAAAAATATGATAAGCATCCCTCTCCCCCCTTGCAACTCTCTCTCTCTTCGTATGATACATGTCTCTCAATCTTCCTCTCTCTCTCTCTCTCTCTCTCTCTCTCTCTCTCTCTCTCTCTCTCTCTCTCCCCCTCTAACTAGCTATTTGATATGCATTTAATATGTTAGAATATTAAGCTCCCGTTACTCTTTAGTCAGTCTAGCTTTATGTGTGTGACCGGCATTAGCTAGATACAATTGTACACATGTGTGACATTCAATAAGTCAGTGTAGTCAGTGACTTAAACCACAGTTAGTCTTGGTTAGTCATACCTATGTGTGTAAGTCTCTTTCAGTTTGTATGATGGATGAATAATGGAAGAAGAACAACAATGAGTTGAGGCTCATCTTTCGCTCCACTCTGTCTCTCTCCCTCTCTTCCAACATGGTATCTAAGCTTAAACATCTAAAGCCTAAAGGCTTGGTAGTGGCCATTTGACATCAAGACATCAGATCTGAAGAAAACGTCATCAAAGGAGACTGTGCCTACAGCCCGTTTTTTTGCAGAAGTTATATCTTGCTACATAAATGGTTTTTGGATAAACGGCTCTACCCTCCTGACCTTTTCGACGTGATCTACAACTTTGTAGAAGAAAGTTTTTTCAAATTCCTCACAGATTTTGAGATATTCAGCACAGACCTGTGCAAACTAGATGTTTACTGCAATAAACAACAGATGATTCCAGGGCACTGGTGGCTTTCATCCTAACAACGTATATGCCCTTATTATCATGCATTTGAGCATGATATTGGAGTGTTAAATGCTCAATTTTGGAGCCTATTTGTAGGCCAAAAACTGTGAACTAGTTGCTATCTTGAATTTGGAAACAATATACATATAGGGTTGAAGTATCTGTGATGCTTATTTGCTACTCACAAATGCTTAGATCATACCACTTGAGTGGTAGATGCTTTTTGGGATATTGTGAGCGCTGAAAGTCCAAAGTTTGGACTAATTTGTTGCTGGTTATATCAGGGTATTGACTAATTATTGTTTGTTGGAAGGATACCTATCATCTCCACTTGACATACATGCAATATATTTTGACCGGTTGGACATGTATCAACTCCTACATAGAGTGGGACTGAATGGGATGTTCTAGGGTTGTTTTGAGGTCTGAATACTCTTGTTTTAACAAAGGAAATACTGTTGGTTATAGCAGTGGGCTGGCTGTATTTGATACTGCTACTTGCATACAATACAAACATTACTTATAGGTTGTATACATCACTGAATACCTAAGCTGTAACTGTGGCAAATGCTCAAGGCATTGACAATATCACTCAAATTGTGGGAGAAAAGTTGGACAACAAAAATTTTGCTTTATGGAAGTTTCGTATGAATAATTTTTTGATTGCCAAAGGTTATTAGGACTTATGTACAGGTGATGAGGCTTAACTTGAAATGCATGAAAGAAATCTAATAAATGATTAGAAAATGGCTCATAAGCTATGGACTGAGAAAGCATGCAAGGTGTTACATTGGTTTTCCTTATGTATATTAGATGCTATGGTTATACAGATTACTGGGGATGCAGTTCTCCAAAGGATGCATGGGACATACTCATGAAGAATTATGAAAATGTAACACATGTAAGAAAGATTGAGCTAAAGCAGTTCAATAACATGTTTAGGAATGGCAGAAGCATTCAAGCCTACACTACAGAGATCAAGAACATAGCGGATCAGCTTGCCACCATTGGATCTTCAATGTGTGAGAATGATATAATTGCTGTGACATTGAATGGACTTGGCAAAGAGTATAAAGCATTTAATACGTCTATTTCTATGAGAGATGAATCCCCTGATTGGGATGAGCTGATTGCTTTGCTGATGCATGAGGAAGTTATGCTTGGGCTGAATACAAGTTCTAGTACATCTCAAAGTAGAGACACCCTTGTTTACTCTAGCCAACGTGGTAGAGGCGGTAGAGGGCGTGGCTCTTTTTGAGGTCGAGGAGACACTCGAAATGCTTATGGACAACATCAGTAGAATCCTTGGCATGGCACAAATACATAGGACTAGCATGGATCTAACGGATTTAGAGACAGGGGGAGATCACCCCATGGTAGAGGTGGTGGATCTGGTTCATGGCAATCAAATAACCAGTCAAACAAAGATAAGGACTATCATTACTGCGATAGATATGGACACATTGCAAAGGATTGTTACAAGAAGCAGGGAGATATGAAGGCAAAGGGCAAACAACATGGGCACTATGCATCTTCTAGCGATGCTCATGATGAGCAGGTTGACAGATTGTTTGCCATGCAGCATGTGTCTAAGAATGCATCTAGGCAGAATATAGATGAGAGATGGTACATTGATTCAAGGGCTTCAAATCATATGACACCCCATGGAGAATGATTTGATGAGATGGTTGCAGGTTCACATGGTTATGTGTGTATTGGGGATGACACCCAACATGACATTCAACACACAGGAATTGTTCAATTGTTAATGCCTGATGGCAAGAAAAAGAGCCTGCATGATGTACTACATGTACCTACAATAACTAAAGAATCTTTTGTCAGTTGGACAAATGGCATAGCAGAATCTACAGATGAGATTTAATAGAGATGGATGCTTTGTTGAAGAATATGGTAATGGCTGCAAATTGATTGTTAGAGATCGAAGAGATGGCAGAATGTTTACTCTTGATGCGTCAATTCCAGAATTGAAAGAAGCCATGTTTACACATGATGATGATGTTATACGGGATGTTGAGATATGGCATAAGCGGATTGGCCATGTGAATGTACAAAAGCTGAAATCTATGCAATAGAAGGAGATTGTGCTTGGACTACCTAAGTTCAAGTATCATGACTTTGGACATGTATTTGATACATGCTAGTTTGGAAAGCAAGTATGGTTTCCATTTATGAGACATGTACGGAATAGCTCACGACCCTTGCAATTGGTATATTCAGATGTATGGGGTCTGTCTCATAATGCTTCATTTGGTGGTGCTCATTACTATGTATCCTTCATTGATGATTTTAGCATGTATACTTGGCTTTACATACTGAAACATAAGGATGATGTGTTTGATGCATTCAAGGACTTCAAGAAGCATACTGAAAATGAATTGAGTTGTAAAATTTCATGTCTTAGATCTGATGGAGGTGGAGAATATGTCTCTAATTACTTTGACATGTATCTTGCTAAATATGGGATCAGAAAACAGTTAACTTGCAGCTATACACTGCAGCAAAATGGTATAGCAGAAAGGAAAAATAGGGTATTGATGGAATCAGTAAGAGCTATGCTGAATGAGAAGAGTTTGCCAAATGGTTATTGGGCTGAAGCAGTAGTGACTGCGGTCTATGTGTTGAATAGAACCCCTACAGCAGGGATTCATGATGTAACTCCATATGAGAGGTTGTATGGTCATACGCCTAACATTTCACACTTGAGGTATTTGGCAGCATTGTATATGTGCATGTTCCTGATGAAAAGAGGAAGAAATTGGATCCTAAAGCTGTCAAGAGTGTGTTCCTTGGTCATGCACAAGACCGGAAAGCTTACAAGTGTTATGTATCGTCTACACATGAGACATTGATTAGCAAAGATGTTTTTGATGAGTTGGCATCATGGTATAGTAATCCTATTGTAGTGGCTACTGATGGAGCAGCTAGCACTAGTAATGCTAAAAATACACCTACAGTGAATACATCTATGAGTGGTCCTACAGGTGATGGGTCACCTACAGTAAGTCCTTGGTCAGGACACTTGCGGAGTCATACTTCTATGTCCACTGACACGGATATGTCAGTGAGGGGGAGATTGGATAAGGAAAAAGAAAAGATGCTTGAGGATGCAATAGGTCCACTTATAGCAAGTTATAAGTCATCTAATAGCAACAGTTTGGATAGTGAGTTGGGCATTCTGTCTATTATGACGCTTAGAGCAAGGCAGAGTCGTTATGTACTGCCTCATGAGAGGCATGAACCACAGTTACAGAGATCTAAGAGAGTTAGAAAACCAGCTGACAGGTTTATATACACTGTTTATTTAGCCCGCCATTATGCATATATGGCTAGTGTGACAGGTTATAAAGAACTACAAAGTTTGATGATGCGGTTACAGATGATAACTGGTGTGCTACCATGGATGAGGAGTATGTACCTTGGCTGAAAATAAGACATTAGAATTGGTTGAGTTGCCTGAAGACAAAGTCCCCATTGGCTACAAATGGGTGTATAAGGTTAAGTGCAAGTCGAATGGTTCGTTAGAACGCTATAAGGCCAGGCTAGTTGCAAAAGGGTATGCACATCAATATGGCCTTAACTATGAGGAGACTTTCAGTCCGGTGGCAAAAATGCCAATAGTCAGAACTGTCACTGCTTTGACAGCATGGAAAGGTTGGAAATTATGGCAAATGGATGTCAAGAATGCTTTCTTGAACGGTGATTTGGTTGAGGAAGTATATATGGAGCAGCCTGAAGGCTATGTTCACCCGAACTTTCCTACACATATATGTAAGCTGAAAAAGGCTTCATATGGACTGAAATAGGCACCTAGAGCATGGAATGCTTAGATCAGTAGTTATTTACAGCGACATGGATTTAGATTGGGTGATGCAGATCACAGTCTGTTCACGAAGGAGACAGATCATGGATATGTGTTTCTAGTGGTTTATGTAGATGATCTTATCATCATTGGAGTTGATGAAGAGGGCATTGCTGAAATTAAATCATATTTACAGGCTGAATTCAGAGTCAAAGACCTTGGTGAACTAAAGTATTTTCTTGGGATTGAGGTAGTCTCTATGCCTCAAGGTATATGGCTACTACAAAATCTGTATGCTCATGACATGTTACATAAGTATGGTACGGCTGAATGCAAGCCTATGGAGACACTTCTTGATCGGAATGTCAAGCTGTAGATTGATGTTGGGAATGACATAGAGAATGTGACCATGTATCAACAGATGGTGGGCAGCTTGATATACTTAACTATTACACGTCCTGACTTATGTTATGCAGTGGGACTAATTAGTCGGTTCATGTAGAAGCCTCGCAAACCACATTTAGATGCACTCAGGAGGATCATGAGATATATGAAGGGTACTATAGATTATGGGTTGTTTTATGCATATGGAAAATCCCTTGACTTAACAAGGTTTACTGATCTTGATTGGGCTGGTTGTGCCTATGACAGGAGGTCAACCAGTGATTATGCATTTGGATTGGGCAATAGTATGATTAGTTGGCAGAGTAAGAAACAGCCTATTGTTGCATTGTCTAGCACAAAAGCTGAGTACAGAGGAGATGCCTTAGCAGCTTGCGAAACAGTTTGGTTGATGAAACTGTTGAAAGACTTGGGAATACAGCTGAAAAGCAAACTGAGATTGCATTATGATAACCTCAGCAGTGTTATGTTAGCTAGCAATCCTGTCTACCATACTAGGTCCAAACATATTGAGGTTCACTATAATTTCATCAAAGAAATGGTTCTTACAAGGCAGATTGACTTGATTTATGTGAAGATTGCAGACCAGGTAGTAGATATATTTACCAAGACACTTGGTAAAGAAAAGTTCATATACTTCAGACAGCTATTTGGAGTTTATCAGATGGTTTGAGCTTGAGGGGGAGTGTTATAATATCAAGCTCCCATTACTCTTCAGTCAGTCTATCTTTATGTGTGTGATCGACATTAGCTGCATACATCTATATACATTGTTACATGAGCAGTGATCGAGAGCAAGCCTCACTCACAACCCGATAACGAGACGTTAAGGAGTGCCAGTTGGGATAATTGATTTTGATGGATGCACAACACAACTTGAAAAATTCAAATATTTGACAAAACACCATGAACCACACATGAAAACAAGACAACACACAATGCCTCTTAAGATAATTTAAACCCAAATTCGGGTAGAGCATCACAACACCACAAAAAAAAAACCTAACAATTTGAAAATAAACAAAGTGAAATATATTTTCGTACCTTAACAACCTTGAGCCAACACTCGGCACTTGGATATCCAAAAGCTCCAACTTTCAAATTGGCATGACAAGAGCTCACTCTAGTATGCGACCCTCCACTCTCCTCTCTCACAAAATACAATTGTAATCAAGAGGGAAGGCCCTTAACTCTCCATTCTCATCTCCTTATATAGTTTTCTATCCACACTCACACACATTAGGCTTTTTGCTTTCAGCGTTTGGCTTTTGCTTTTCTACTGCTTTTCACTATTTTCATTTTTTCTACTCTATGTCTGTTTGCAACTTGTTTGGATCATAACTTCGTCATTTGAACTCCGAATATAGTTATTCGGATACTCAAAACAATCGGAACACATCTGATCGACAAGCCATCGTGGGAAGAATTACGAAAATCCATCAAAAATGGGCAAAAATACTGATATTCGTAAATCGCATCATTTTTCTCCATCTTTTATCTTGGATGACTTATTCCCTTCATTAGCCTATTGTTCTTGTAATCGCACACACTTTCAGCACATATGTCCTCTTTTTCTTTAAGAAATACTCGCTGATGATGTAAAACGTATAACCTTTTCCTTTGATCCTTGAGTCTTCAAAATAAACATTCTCTGGATATGAATCTGTTTTTTATGAAGTGTGCCGTAGCAGGAATATGCTATGAAAGAGAACTCTGTGCACAACCATACATGATTTGAGAAAACATGCAATTGATCGAATCCATGACATGCTACCATTCAAACAATGCTCACACAAAAAATATGGATGCACTGGAAGAATTGTGCCTAGCCTATCTAGATGTACTAGTGCGTCATGCAAAATGCAAACATAATTTCTTGATTAATTAAATCCTTATCCTCACCTCTCAACTCTCAGCAATAAGAATATAACATACTCCGCTCCTCCAATCCAATTCTCACAATCACTCAAGAAATGATGGTCCTCAAGATGTTGACCAGATATGAACAACCCATCTCACAATTGGTGGCGTCCTTCACGACCCTCGAACTCACCCAACCACTTTACACTCTCAACCAGAGGTTCCTAACTTTGTGATGAACATTCCAAATATCGTGCGTGCAAGAAATGTGCATGCTCAATGACAGGTGCTCTCTCATGTGCGCGTGCATCTAAATTTTACTGTATATAGTTGCAGCGAGCCTCATGCCGTGCTAGTGCTCAACGATGGTGCAAAACGTGCATAATCCCAACCCATGGCATGGAAGTATTTGATAAGAACAGGAGACGACCCTCGAGTGTAGTGCATCAACAAGTGCAACGTGAAGTGCTCGTGAACCCATAATCCCTGTGATGTGCAAGAGTCTTGACAAGAAAACATACCTTGCTCCACAATGTTCAGTAGCTATTGACAAACACAAGCTTCATCTTGCTCAAAAAATACCAAGCTCAAACAAGGCTATCAAGTTTCACACTCAACAAATCAAACAAAATGACAGACGCAAATCCTAAACTAGACAAACACAAAAAATTCAATTACGAAACAACAAAACAAATTGTCACGCAAACAACTAAGCTAGCAGAAATCAAACCTAACTACAATTTTACTAGGGCTTTTTCATTTTCACAAAAACGCTTGACAATGTGTGTGACATTCAATAAGTCGGTGTAGTCAGTGACTTAACCACAGTTAGTCTTGGTTAGTCATACCTATGTGTGTAAGTCTCTTTCAGTTTGTATGATGGAAGAATAATGGAAGAAGAACAACAATGAGCTGAGGCTCATCTTTCGCTCCACTCTATCTCTCTCCCTCTCTTCCAACATAATGCTCCACCATCTCAAAGTGGTTATATAAAGCCAATCAACCCCTATGACATAGCACCTCCCCCTCCCCCAAGTTGTGGAATATTTACTCAATCTTGCAAGTACATACACCTCTCTCCCTCTCTCGCCCCCTTCCCCCCTCTATACATGCACACACACACACACACACACTCTC
Source organism: Lygodium microphyllum (assembly GCF_053477565.2). Classification (NCBI taxonomy): domain Eukaryota; kingdom Viridiplantae; phylum Streptophyta; class Polypodiopsida; order Schizaeales; family Lygodiaceae; genus Lygodium; species Lygodium microphyllum. The sequence goes on from NC_141151.1 coordinate 22,493,552, forward strand.
TCTCTCTCTCTCTCTCTCTCTCTCTCTCTCTCTCTCTCTCTCTCTCTCTCTCTCTCTCTCTCTCTCTCTCTCTCTCTCTCTCTCTCTCTCTCTCTCTCTCTCTCTCATGCACACGCTTTATATATCCTCCTCTCCCTCTCTCCCTCTCTCACATATGACACACACCCACACAGTCTTTAAATGACACCCATATTTGACATGCGTATTCGTACATGTGTAAATAACTTTGGAAATGGATCCAATGTCAAGTGCTATACCAAACACCGAGGTTCACATATATGTATCCTCCCTCTCTACCAAACCTATTATGCACTACACAAGTAATCAATTCCTGATGTTGAAGAAGGAAGACATTTGCAATGGCATTGGCTACCCTATTCTTACTATCACCCATGCAAATGGCCAAATACAAAGCATGCCAATCCATTGCAATAATGATCATGAGGCTAGCCATGTATATGTTCTGGATACCTTGATCTTACAAGACTATCTTGTCAAACAAGGAAATGGGCCTAAATTGCAGCCTTCCCCCACCATAAACCTCACCTAGAGCCCTTGCAGCATTGGAAAACAACAATCATTGTAGAAGCCTCACCACCCCCCTAGTGGACATTATAAAAAACAAAACCATCCCTATCATGCTTGATGTGTAAGAGGAGGGGATACGACAATCCTCTTATGATGTAAGTGTGGTTGAGTACATAATGTCTTTGGGGGGCCGACGCCGAGTGTTATGTCATTTGCTTCAGAATACGAGCGCTCTAGAGAGAGTGAAGGAGATTCTAGTTTTGTACTATGGCAATGTGGCGTACGAGGTTCCATCAGTAGCAAACAATGTGTCCCATGGAGGGTATGGAGCAAAAGTACGCTCGCCATTACTAGACAAAGGCCGCATCAACATTGATGGCATTCCCTGGTACTGTTTACCAAATCAAATGCATTGGAGGACTAGAGTTTCCAAATAGAAATTGTGTTGTTTGATCAATTTCTGGCTCCCCAAACTAGGTGGCATGGACAAGTACAAGATTCTTCATTCGCTCCACTATCATTAAAATGATTGCAAAGTTGCAAGACATGGTTTTGGTATCCTATTACAAGTAAATCATACTAATCAAGTCTGATCACATGCATGCATGCATGTAAACTTAATTCTAGCATACCGATTGTTGAAATGTTAGTTGATGGTCTCAGAAGCCTTGGATGCTTCTATTATAAGAAACCCCCCATCCTGCTCTCCAAGTGTGAGTGTGTAGTGTATTATGTAATGTCAATGAGTCCAATGTCAAGATAGTTCATCCATTAAGGCACATGTAACCATCCTACTCTCCAAGTGCGAGTCTGTAGTATATTATGTGATATCAGCGAGCCCAATGTCAAGACTGTTCATCCATCAAGGCACACATGACATGAGGTGTAAAGAGGCACATGCAGAGCTAATGTCAAAGAGGTGAGAATGACCATAGAAAAAATGGTAAGAGACTTTAGTGTAGCTTGACCTCGACACTTGCAAATGACGATGGCTAGAAGGCTAGTGATGAGTGCCTTGGTTTGTGAGCAAGGTGTTCCCATGTCCGACATTGAACTCTTGACAATGCTCAAGGAACTCCAAACACTCATTCAAAGGAACATGTAACATATTATTCCATTCACAACATATCCCAAAATATCATTAAACCGCCATGTATATGAAGATCAATATTCCGTGCATGTAGATTCAAACACATAGTCTTTGCAACACTTGTTGAGCGATTAGGAATGGAATCTCATATTCTAAAGTTAAAGCAATGTTGTGCATAGAGATTTTTCCATGGTAGCCTATTTTGTGGGCAAGCCATTGATAGTGATAGCATGTGCTTTATATTCAAAATGTCAATGACTAGGCTAGCCTCAAGGGTTGACTTAGTGAATCATATGCGAAGGAATGGCACTAGGGACCTACGCAATAGTTGGATATGCTTCGACCACATGCATCGCATTAATGATTGGACCACCATGGCAACACATGTGTATAACCCAAGGTAGTTTCCCTTACACGATTCTACCATCACAACACGAACTTAACAAACATAGTTCTCTTTACTATTCCATTTCTGTCTTGTGTTTCTGTAGTGTACAAGAGTTGATGACTTTGGCAATATGTGAGATGAAGGAAGAAAATATAGATACACAATCACTTTTTTGGACAAAGACGAATGAAGTGATGGAGAAGTGTGGCCTTTGAAGTGCTGCTTTTTGAGGATTCATGATAGACGAGGTAACCACCAAAACTAAAGGGCCATCTGCACATTGTTCAATGGTGGTCTACAGACAACATAATGCAAGGAAGGAGAGATCTTTCTTATTTCATTCAGAATAAATTCTTGAAATACACATATCACAATATGTGTATAAGAGTTTTCAATATGAGCATAAGCGACTGTGCCACATGTGGAGATGTGCAACCACGGAAGATGATGCAACAATGAGATATTGATTCATTTGGGCTTGGTAGGCCTCAAGGAAAGTTGTGGATTGCAAATATACCAGCAATGGATTGTTGGTTTAGTTGGTGGCATATTAGATATCCACATTAGAGGCAATACTTTGCCGATGTAAGAATAATTCGCAATAGTAGGATGTGAAGTGTAGTGAATTTGATTTCTCACACTCCATACCCTCTTATACTACATTTTTACCTAGGTGGTGGAGAATATTGCTCATACGCCAACCACGAACCTAACAGAGCCAATGCATGCAAGTTGGTTGGCAAGGGAGGGATTGAATGAATCTATCAACTTGTACAACACATGTGTTAGTGATTTGGCCAATCCTCTACTACAGAGCACAAAACGACATGCATTCATTGGTGGAAAGTTCCATGGTGTAGGTCCCAGTGCAAAGAAGCTTTTGAGTCGACTGGAACAAGGAATTAGCCCCACACCTTGAGCAATAGCAAGGATGGTTAAGGAGGTGGCAGGAGGAATTGAATTGCATCAGTGTCCTGATTTTCAAGGGGACAATGTGACTGTAGCAATAAAATGTAAGGTTGATGGGAAAGTGGGGTCAGAGAAAGCCAACACCTCTCACATGTTTGAGTATGTGGCCGAAGAAGAAAGGACACAAGAAAACTAAACTTTGGGACCCTTTACCTTTTGAACAATCAATGGTAATATAACCAATTTCTTACATGGTGGTGGAGTCAATCCTTCATGACACTGTTTATAAGAAGGATTCCACCTCACAATCATGTGCAATGTCAAGGATGGTTGGGAGTTAGAGAGGGAAAATGCAAAAAACCAATAAAAAACATGACACATGAGGTGCTTGCACCTTCATTTTGTGGCCTCATGGAGTGGTCCGGCTCAAGAGGAGAAGCTAGCAATCAACATGGAATGTCGCATTAGTTCATGTGGTTATATAATGATAGTGTGGACCATACATGGAACATTTGTTCTTCCGTTCATCATGCATCACCCAAGGTTCCATAACTATGGCTAGTGGCATGAGGCACAAATTTGACAATAGAAGAAATCCACATGTTGGAGGGTGGTGGATTTGTTTTACAAAAGACAGCACAAGAGGTGTATGCTAACGAGGGCTCGTGTAAATATCGAAGAGATGTTTCATAGGCTACAAGGAAAATGATAGACTCGGCATTGGCTCTAGATGCAACTATGAAGGGCCATATAGTGGTGAAGCCCTTGAAGCATGAGCTTTTCAAACTAGAGACACCTAGCTCAAGTGTCTTGCAGGAGTGTTATGATGTGCACAATGCAAAGAATCCAACATGTAATTGCTGGGATCTCATGGGCTGTGTCATAGAAGGAAAATCATATTTGACATGCAAGCACATATACTATATGTACCTCCGAGTATTTAGAATGAATGCAAATGCCAACATGTTTATAGACCAACCCATACTCACTGAAGAAAACTTGCACATTGTATTTGGAAGTAGAACTTTCCCAACACCACCTACATTCTGGCCAGCAATGCAACGCCAACGCTACCTCTTAGCACAACTACATTTTATTTTGTCAAGAAAGTACAATTATACAATTCAGTTGGATAGCTTATGTCAAAATTTTAACAAGCCTTTAGTGACCTTGTCTCTCTTAATTTGTCAAGAAAAAGCACTATTTCCAAAGTTAACGCAATATAAATATGCATTTGAATTGTTTGTATGAATTGTCTTGTATAAATGTACTATTTGTTGGGGGGAGGGAGGGAGGGGAGGGGGGGAGGGGAGGGAGATATTTGTTTGTATGAATTGCCTTGTATAAATGTACTATTTGTTAGGGGAAGGGGGGGAGGGGAGGGAGATATCAATCCATTACAATTAAAGTTCTAAAAACACAGAGTGGCCACACATGTGTTTGCATTATATGAGAGAGAGAGAGAGAGAGAGAGAGAGAGAGAGAGAGAGAGAGAGAGAGAGAGAGAGAGAGAGAGAGAGAGAGAGAGAGAGAGGTATTTAGGATTTAAGAGAAGTGTTTGTTACAACACATGCCATAATCTGATATGCGACATTATTATACGATGTGGATTGATCGCATGCATGAGAGAGAGAGAGAGAGAGAGGGAGACAAACACGAAGAGTGAGTGAGTGACTGAGATTTAATACATACATATATGTGTGTATGTATATATATGAGATAGAGAGACAAAGACACACACACACACACACACACACACACACACAGAGGTGGACCGTGGTGTACTTTTTTGGGGTGATCTCATGAATGTACCCACGTTATGTGCTACAGAGAGAGAATTGGTTACATGAGATGTATTATTTGATCGAGCGTGTTAGAAAGAGAAAAAGGGAATACGCACATAGAGAGAGAAACTAAGAAACTGAGAATGAGAGATGAGAGAGAAAGAGAAAGAAAGAGAGGTACACAAAGTGAAGATAGTGGTGGCGATCGTGGAGGTGGTGAGGGTAGTGGTAGTGGTGATGGAGGTGGTAGTGGTGGTGGTGGTGGCAAAGATGGTGGTAGTGGGGGTGAAGGTTGTTGTGGTGGCGGTGGCGACACTGGCACACAACGGTGGTGGTGGTGGAGGTGGAGATATTTAGGGGGTGGAATAAGCGGACTATGTGGAATAATAAATGGAGGTTGCCCATAAAAGTTTGCTCAAATGCTTGCTCAAAAAGCTCACTTTTTGCCCTTCCCCTAGCCATATGGTGATACATCTTTTCATATAGGGTTTCTTCACAAGATAAAGCAAGGCTCAATGATGTATCCAAAATGTGAATGGGATAGCTAGCAAGTAATGACAAAACTTCTTCATAGCACATACCATACCTAGCCCCTCCTGCTCAATAATAGAGTAGTTCATATCAAACTTATGAGTCATCCGCTAGTAAAACTCACTAGAAAGTCCATATTATGTTTACCAGTGCAAAGCACACCGCTCTAATCATCGTAGGATGGATGCACTAATGATAGAATTTAAAGAGCTTTGTAAGATTTCTAGCACTCCTTGGTCTACTTCTAGTTCACTGAGATCTTGTATAATGGTCTAGCAATCAATGCATAGTTGAGCACAAAGCGTATGTACTAACCAATGTGGTCCATGAAACACTACGTGCCCTTGGCACTTTTTGGTGGTGACAACTCCACAATAACTTTGATCTTAGGCTTATTGGTGGCTGTTCCATTCTTGGGTACTTCATGGCCCAAAATGATATTGTGCTTCCCTCAAAACTAGCACTTGATAGGGTTGAGTGAGAGTTGATATTGCCTACGTTGCTCAAAGACTATTTGAAGTTTGCCTAAGTGCTCGTCCCATGAGGAGTTGATACAAAGGTCATCGACAAACACTTTGAGGAGTTGCGGAGCATGTCCTTGAAGATTGTGCACATTAAGATTTTGAAGGTTACTAGTGCATTTGCCAACCTGAAGGGCATAACTATGTGCACGAACACCACCCCCATTATGTGGCAAAGGCTATCTTGTGCTTGTTGTCCTTTGTGAGGTTTACCTCCTTGACCTTTTCTGGTTCTTCTATGGGTTCACTAGATTTCCCTTCTTGCTTTTGTGTCAAGAATTACAACTATGCGATCTTCTTTTTTGAATCATATGAAGCACTTACAAATAACCTTTGGCTTCTTTCGATATTCCTCTTTAGAGTCTTTTTCTTTTGTGTGTTGGGGTCCCACACTCTAAATCTATCAAGTTAGATTCTCGAACTAAGTCTTCTTCATTGTCCTTTTCTCCCCTGACCTATAAGAAATTTAAGAGTAGGAACCAAGTCTATGGGCTTGAACCTTGTTTATTTGTGATCAAGGACCTCCAAATGTTCTAGCCATTCTAGCTTTGACTTCACTTTAACTACTATAGCATCCACTTTCATCTTCTCGTGCTTGGGTTGTTCTATCTTCTTTCTATCAGAGCATACTTAGTTGATTTGCAGTCATCTCATCATCATCCTTGTTGGTCAATTTTGAAGAATTCCTCATCGTTGTCACTATATTCTTTGCTTTCAAGTTCTTTCTACTCTATAGAGAATGGGTATTTTCAACCTATTGTGCTAAGCTTTGCCATGTGCGCAATGAGTCCCTCACACTCTTCCTTCCTCAATCCCTCTCTCACTCACTTGCCCTCTCCTTCTCTCTCAATCTCTCTCTTTTCCTCTCTCATAATGGAGGCAACATTCAAGAACATGATGCAAGAGTGTAATAGATCAATGAGCTTTTTGTATAGACAACAATGAGCCTTTCGTTATTTTTTCGAGCTTATATACACTGAGAATTTATAGATCTTCCTTTTACATTGTGTAGAGGTGAGCTCAAGCTCAACCACCAAGACCCATGAACCGCTTATTGTTTCAAGCATTCCAAGCTGAGCACTAAAGGCTACCTCTCACATAGCCAACGTACTATCTATCTCCGAGTGTAGTGAGCTTAGCTCCATTCCCGATTGAGTTGCCTCCTCTCCCAAGTATTCCGGTAGCTCCACGATCCAAATGCAAGCTTCCTCAAGCTCCACGCTCCAAGCTCCATTGCCGCGAGCAAGAGAAGAGAAGAAAAGAGAAGAGAAGAAGTGAGGAGAAGATGGAAAGCTTCTCCACCATGGTCCCTCACCCTCACACACTCACTCACTCACACTCTCACACTCCCTCTCTCAAGCACAAGCTCAAGCAAGCAAGAAGAAGAAGAAGAAGAAGAAGAGGAGAGCTACTTTTGGCCACACACAAGAATGAGCTTCTCATTCACTTTTCAACTTTATATACAAAACCCTAAATCCCTTTTGGACGGTCATCCCCTTATCCCCTTTTTTACATGGCTAGCCATGGCCTTGGCCCTTTTCCCCATTGTCTTTCTATTTTCTTAGCTTTCTTCCTACCATCAATTTACCTTTACAATTTGCATGGGTGAACCTAACACTCTTAAAATAAATCATGGTGTGCGCCTTACGCTCTTTTACATAAGTATTGACTTGCACTTTTTCTTGTGTGCCTTTCTCCTTGATTTAGGACTTTTCTACACTCTTGGGTTTCCATATTTTTCTTGGCACGCCTTCGTCTTCCGTTTCACTTTTGCCTTGGCCTTGTCTTCTGCTTTAGATTTTTCAGATTTTTCACCTTGTTCGTCTGAGGGTTAACACATTGAGACCCCAATTTGTGGTTGGCTCTTTGAATGGTCTCTTGGCCTTGAGACTCTAGCTTTTAGAATCACTCTTCCATTGGATTCATTTATAACTTACACAAGTATATGGTTGCAACCCAAGAAATTACATTTTGACTAATTAATCCTTTGAAAATATTCCAAATTTTTGTTGCCTTTGTCCTTGCACTTTTCTTCACCGCCCTTTTGTTTTGGTCGTTGCTCTCTTTTTTTGCGCTTCTTCCAATATGGGTTGACAAATGGGGAGGATGGTGGTGCTACCAAGGGTGGCTAGTAGAAAGGAAAGGCTACTAAAGGATACAACAAGTTCTCATCTGAGAAACTTGTGAGAACTTATTTGGTTGATTACAACTTCTATGCTAGTATTGATGGTGTGTGTGGATTATTGTCTAAAGGTTGTGATGGATTCTATGAGTTGGCATCAAGAGTTTGCTGAGACCAATCTGGTCACATGAAACATAAGAGGTGTTTGCTATGAAATGTGAAAACACCTTTACGAAATTAGAAAGTATTAAGTTGCATAGTTTTCCTCTAGGAAATCAAACTGAATGAGGCCAAAGTAAATGTTCCATTTCATGGTTTTCTAATTCTATAGGTGCATGTTGTAAAGGAAAAAGTAGGACCTTGATCACTATGAAGAATGATTATAACCCATATTTGTCTTGGAAAATCAACAATTGCACTAGGTGGTGGTAAATAGCTAAACTAGTGGTGAAGCTCTTATTGTAGCTTTGGTGTACACTCTAAATGCATCTATGAGTAGCGGTGAACTTTGGGGCTAGATTAAGGAGGTCATGGCTATCCAGGCTACCTTGCTTGCCAACATGACCTACATGGATGGATATCTTACACATGGTGCCTATTGCTAAAAAGAAGCCCTTACTAGAGCTTTGGCGTACTTGTTGAAAATTTGAACAAGCCCTACATGGATGGAGATCGCATACACTGTGACTATTGTTTACTTTAACCAAAAGGGAGGCATGTGATGATTGTGTCAAGATGCATGAATTATGTGATTTCACCTAAGTATCCCAACGTGGAAGTGACACAAGATATATATGACATAACAAGCATATTTGTGATTCTTGGAGAGGATATTGATTGGATAGAACATATGCCAATCTTGATGCACAATGGCTAAGCAATGGTGCAAAGGTGAGAAATCTTGTAAAAAGAAAAATGGGCTATCATCATGTTCCAATCTTGTTGTCATTTAGAATGCTTATTGTTGGGGAGAACATCCAATGGTGTCCCCCTCAAAACCCCCCTCGCCCCTAAATTCAAAAGTTCATTCTTGCATGATCATTGACTGGTGGAAGTGCTCAAGAGGGAGTGGTGTAAGGCAAGAGAACCCCTAATGCAGCCAACATATAAATGGATGCAATGCATGGGGGCCATAATAAAGGCTATGAAAAACATTGAAGAGCTATTGCTATCGTCGAAAGGAAGCACTAGGATGTGGTTGTCTGATCTTGTGCAGCCTTGCATCCTTTTGTGTATGTCTTTGCTAGCTTAACATCATGCTATTATAATATTAATATTCCTAGGCTATAAAATATAGTTATACTTATTTGAACCAATCATATGTGTGCACATGTATGTGTGCGCATGTCAGGGCTTCCATATATACACACATAAATACATGCACATATACATATGTATATATATAGCTATACTTCTTTGAACTAATCATATGTGTGTGCATGTTAGGATTTTCAATATACACACATAAATACATGCACACATACATATGTATATATATTAATGAGAGAGATGGAGAGAAAAAGAGTTTTTTAGTGACAATAGTTTTTGAAAAAGAGAAATATAGGAACAAGTTCTTAATGAAACACGCACGTGCATGCATGCATGTACATACACATATACATAGAGAGACAAATACATGTGTGTGTGTTTAAAAATTTCTTTTAACTTTCACTTACAATACTGCATTTGGATCTTTACTACACATTAATAGCTTTGGATCTATCAAAACACACACACACACACTATATATATATATATATAGCTTTGGATATATATAGCTTAAAACAATTATAGCAACTCTCTCCTATAATACTACAATACTACCATTGGGCTTCTCTTACATTAATAACTTTGGACCTTTATCAAAACATACACACACACACACACACACACACACACACACTCTCTCTCTCTCTCTCTCTCTCTCTCTCTCTCTCTCTCTCTCTCTCTCTCCAACTTGAGATCAACTTCCTCTATTTAAAAGTCTTTGGTCCAAGTACAATTAGACTAAAAAGTCACATTTTGATTATAACTTCAATAGTATAAACTTTTTTAAATATTCATTAAGTCTTTATTTTTCGACATACACAATGCAAAAGACGATAGTCATTATATGTTATGTTAATTATTAGTTTTCTATGTTATGAGAAAAGAAGTCTCAAAAGATAGAACTACTTATTGTCCATAAGATCCAAACGTTTCAATATAGTTTATTCAAAAAGTCTCAATCTACTATGTCTTACATTAAAACATACCATAAATATACACATAATTTGATATTCCTAACTAGTAATTATTTTTTTAATCTTTTATCTCATCAAGTTTTATTTTAAAATTTTCTTAACATCTTCTGTCTCTATTGAGTCCTAATGACTCTAAAGAGAGAGAGAGAGAGAGAGAGTTGAGAGAGATACACATAGTGAGAAATGAAGTTAAGGGCCATAAACAAATACATACATATACACATATAAAGAGAGAGGTGCATATACACATGCACTACTTAATTTATTGCTTAGTTAATAATTTAATTACTATTTATTTTAATTAATTACTAAATAAAATATTAAAAAATGGGAGAAGAAGAAAGCGAGATAAAAGAGAGAGAGAGAGAGAGAGAGAGAGAGAGAGAGAGAGAGAGAGAGAGTGTGTGTGTGTGTGTGTGTGTGTGTGTGACTTGCTTTACACATAGTGAGAAATGAAGATAAGGGCCATTAACAAATACATACATATACACATATAAAGAGAGAGGTGCATATACACATGCACTAATTAATTTATTGCTTAGTTAATAATTTAATTACTAGTTATTTTTAATTAATTACTAAATAAAATATTAAAAAATAGGAGAGAGAGAGAGAGAGAGAGAGTGTGTGTGTGTGTGTGTTGCTTTAACTTTTTTTTTGGTCAAGAAGGGGGTTGCTAGCAGCTCGCTAAGAAGAGAGAAGAGGGTTGCTTGCAAACCCTTCTCGAGATGAAGTTTTTTTTCACAAGTCTTCTCCATCATTTCTTCGAGGGGACGTGAATTTTCTATTCGTCGAACAAGGGGTTGCCAACAATCCCTTCTCAACGAAATTTTTTACCTCTCTAATTTTTCTTTTCACTAAACATGGAGTTGTTAGCAATCCCTTCCTAACCAATTTTTTTGCCGAGAAGGGTTTTCCAGCAACCCTTGTTTGGCGACAAAAAATTTCACATCCCCTTAGAGAGTGATGGCAGGGAGTTGTGATATATACATATATATATATTACCAAGAAGGGCTTACTAGAAACTCGTGTTTGGCAAAAAAAAAATCACGTCTCCTTAGAGAGATGATTACAAAGTCACATAATCTCTCTCTCTCTCTCTCTCTCTCTCTCTCAAAATGAGGAAACTACCATAACATTTAAGTGAACAAATATTTTTTCTTCTAATTCACATAGAAAATAAAGAGAATTTCAAACCAAATGAGATTGAGCCTCAAAAGTCATGCAAGTTAGCAGTATGGAGACTTCTCTATAGGCATAACTTAGTATCCTTCTATTGAAGTATATTTGCAATGGTATTTTGTCGATGTGTTCTCTATATGTAATAGAATTGTGAATGGTAGGTTGATGTGTGGGCAATTGGAGAAGGGGGTGCTGCAAACTTTGCCAGGGAAATGCAATAGATTAGGTGCACTTGAAGGAGGAGTAGATCATATAGAAGGATCACTAGATTGAGCAGCAATGGAATGAGGAGGTATAATAGAGATGTTCTAGCTTTCTCGACTACCTAAAGGTGAATTCCCCTCTAACAAGAATGCATTACACAAAAAATATTCGAAGAAAAAAATGTGCAAGAGACATAAGGATCCAGATTCTTGGTAAGTAATTCCACATGTATTCTTTAAAATATGTCACGCTTTTGTGTCTTCTTCTAAAGAGAATATGGCTAATTGTAGAAAATTGGTACCTCTGGTGCATTTGTTCTCATAATTCATTCTTTAGTAAGGAGTCAAGGTGAAGCCACAATTTCTAAAATGTTTTGATGATATTGATTAGTCACACATTAGCCCTACAATGATATTATTTGTGGATGATAGCATAAAGAAGATGCAATGTAACCCACCTAAATCCTTTACATATCCATTTACATTTCAAGAAAATCCGAGGGATACCATCCCTCAAACACATGTTTCCTTATTTGATTGAGGAAAATCCCTTCAATATTATCTTCTTGGAATACATACTTTCATGTTTGACTGAGCTAGCATGTTTTCACGCGAGTCTAGGAGTTTGTTAAAGAACACCCATTTCACCCTCTAGCAATGGACAACTAGATTGATATTTAATATTTGAAATAAATATGTTTATTTACTTTGCATATAGAAGTTTACTAACTTGCAAATGCATTTGTGGATTTAATATTTTTTGGGTAGTTTATGTAGTAAGTTCATACATTACAATGTGAAATATATCACTATATTAAAATATTTGATTATTGAAGTTTGTAGTTTAAAATGAAGAATTCTTGAAATGAATAACAAGTACAAGTAATAAAGCAATATGAAGCTATATTTTATGGAAATTGTGAAGCAATTGCTTGCAAGGGTCTATTGTAAATGAATGCATAACTTCAATCCATATGCAAGTTTAATCAAAAGAGGAAGAGAGAACAATGTGCAAGTATAAGTCGATGTGTGTGTAGTTTGCTTGTGTGTGCATAATTAAAATACTAACACATCAAGATGTAATTATAAAATGCATGCAAAGAAGGGAGAGAGGGAGGATGTGAATGTATATGTAATGTGATATCTCATATGTATGCATAATTAAACCACTAACATTGTGATAATATTATCAAAGATAAGCAAATAAATTTAATCTAGTGATGTAAATAAGTTAAGGAGAGAGAGAGAATTACTAATGCATCATTAGAGAGAGAGAGAGAGATGTTATTGAGGGAAGTGAGATATTGGCGGTTGGTCTCCAATATATGAGAGAGAGAGAGAGAGAGAGAGAGAGAGAGAGAGAGAGAGAGAGAGAGAGAGAGAGAGAATCAAATGTGGTTCTTCTAATAAGGAGGAGGAGAGTAAGATGTGGCGATGCTAGTGGTGGTAATGTTATTGAGGGGAGTGAGATATCGGTGGTTTGTCCCCAACATATGAGGAGAGAGAGAGAGAGAGGAGAATTGGTTGTGTTTCTAATGAGGAGGGGGAGAGTAAGATGTCATGGTGATGGTGGTGGTGCTAGTGGTGGTGGTGGTGGCAATGGAGGAGCAGCATTGATGTTTGATATATGCCCTAAAGAAAAAGAGGACCAAGTGGACTGTGTGGAATGAAACTCAAGGTTGCCAAAAAAAAGCTTGCTTCTCACATGCACTCGGACGAGGAGTATTATTGTATTAGATCCAAGGATCCAATCAAAGGTGCATTGTAATTGTTTAATGATGGCCCTAAAACCCTTTGTTCAATGCTCTTAAGGCTAAACACAAGAAGAAAACCATTATTTTATGCGAGGATCAACATGACAACCTTGTTGACATATGATGAAGGAGTTGCCAAGGTTTTCAAGGAGCATATTGCTGCAATCATTGGGAGTGAGTCCCCCACTTATCGTAGACTATGATAAGAAGGTAGATGAGCTCTTTCAATAGGTTCTATTGCCTATTCCTTATGAAGTTGTGCTATTGCCAGAGAAGTGTTTCATTGTAAGGAGATCAAGTCACCTCTTGATGTATGAAACATGGTAAATTAACGGTGCCAGATGGCCTTCCCACAGAGCTCTCTCAACAAATTTGGAATGTATGCTCTATGGATTTAATTGATATGCTCAATGTAGCTAGAAAGTCTAGTGTATTGCTAGAGGAGTAGGGAATCAATTAACTATGTTCCTAAGACTAATGATAGAAGTAAATTGTCTCCTTAGAGACCACTTACAATGCTGTCCCTCTCTTACGAAAAGCTTGCAAAACTGGTAGCATTGAGAGTTAAGCACTTACTAGCTAGGATTGTCCACCTACACATATATGGTTTCATCTTTGGCCATAGGATTCAAGTTACAATATTAATTCCAAACTTTTTAATTAACCATGCATTGTATATGCAAGATGCCATTGTCTTGGTCAATGTGGACTTTAACAAAGTGTATAATAGAGTGAGCTGGTGCTTCGTTATTTCTATTCTATAGGCCTTTAGCTTTGGGCCATTATTCATAAGGATGGTTGGAGCATTGTTCAATAATACCCCTACATTGGTGAATATCAATGGTCTCATCTCTTCCCTATTCCCGCATGGACATTTATTAAACATGGAAAAATGGTAGTCATGAAATCTATTCTCACCTCATCTATAATATATATTGGCTTTATTATCCCTTTCAACAAATAGCTCACGGGAGTGTATTGAGAAGCTAGTAAAGAGATTCATATGGTCTCGTGATGAGAAAAGAAGTATATATTGAATTTATTGGGCCACATTGACTATTTACAAGATAATAAGAGCCTTTATGGCCTTAAGTAGGCACCTAGGGAATAATACCACAAGTTTGATGCTTTTATGCATTCACTGGGATATAGTTATAGTGCTCTAGATCCGTGTTTATACACGAAGAAGGCTCATGATGGAAGCCTTATGATTTTGTACTTTATGTGGATGATATGCTTATTGCTGGGATAGCCCATGATAAGCTGGATGCTTTGAAAACTTAGTTCAAGAAGAGCTTTGAGATAAAGGATATGGGAATAGGCCTAGCATATTCTTGGGATACATATTACATGAGATCACTCTAAGAAACTCCTTTATATGTCATCACAAAAGGAGTATATCTAGAAAGTCCTTGAGTGGTTTCACATGCAGGATGGTAAGCCTATCAACTGCCATCTACTTTCTCATGTGAAGGTTAGTTAGGTCGGCTATTTGTAGTCTGATAAGTACAAGGCTGAGATGGCCAGTATCCCTTATGCCTTCGTTATGGATAGTTTGATGTATGCCATGATAGCCACTCGTCTTGATATAGCATTTGCAGTGGGAGTTGTGGCATGCTACATGGCTACACTTGGCAAATGGCATTGGGATGCTGTCAAGGGTATCGTGAGATACTTGAAAGGCATAGCAACTATGTGCATATGTTATGGGTGGCCAAGATATAAGAGTCATGGGGTACACTTACTTTGATTATATAGGGTATGTAGATAGTAGAAAGTCCACCTTTGGCCATGTCTTCATCTTTGCCAGATGTGTTGTTTCTTGAATGTCTAGGGTGTAGAAATGCATGGCCCTCTCTTCTATCGAGGCCAAGTATGTTGAAGCCATGGAGGCTTGCAAGGAGGCTCTCTAGTTAGGCAGACATTGGTATTATTGACGTGATCCCTACATTGCATTTGAATTGTATGAGTATTATCTAGTTAGTAGCTAAGAATTTGGTCTTCCATGTGAAGACAAATCACATTGAGATGCACTACCACTTTAATAGAGAAATCATTGGTACGCAAATCGGATGTTGTATGCACGCGTGGTGAACATCGGAAGGTCCCCAAGAACAAAGAACTCTACCAAAAGCTCATATTAAAGCAAGAAGAAAGATTTGCATGACATGAGACAAATAGAAAATTAGGTATAATCTCCCCCCATGCCTTGTGTAAGTGCTCCATAAGGCATATATTTATAAATTTATTAATCTCCAAGCTAAAAATTTACCCAATTTATTAACATGCTTTGGCTTTTTGTGTTTGCTTTTGCCCAAATAAAGGATGAGCGGTTGGGTGTCCAAAAAGTCAAGCTGTTCTCAAATACAATGTCCAGTAATGAAATATTTAAGCCGAGCGCTTATGCGCATACAAAATAATAAATGTTTGTCAAACGCTTCAATAAATAAGTGCGCCTAAATAAATATTAGCGCCGCGCCTTTAATAATAAGGTGCGCGCTATCAGCAATAATAATTCCTTCTAGGTAATCTGAATACATGCCATGGTTCAGTGCTTCCCAATGCCACTATTGCCTGCTCTATATATCAAATGAAGCATTCACAATTGTTAGAAAATAATAAAATTAAATCGACAAAAGTGAACACCTAGTAGTCTTCAGTTACAAAATAAATAGGTTGGAACTCTTTCCTAACCTTAATTTAATATAAGTATTCTCTAAACTCATAAATGTTCATTAATTTAAATATGTATTTTGTGAAACCACCCACAAGCACATTAAATTAATATGACGCTCGAAAAGGACATGCGTCCTTGTCAACTTCTCGCACAAGGAATCCACCTTGTGTACGAGCCTCGACAAATAAATATAGTTTTATGGAATCCATCGTGGGATAAAAAACCTCACTGAATTCACCCTGGTCTCATGGAATCCACCATGGAATATGCCTCCTGGCATCAATCATTGAGGACAAGTCTATTGAACTTGTCAAGATCTCAATAGACTAAAATTCTACAGATCTAGTTGAAAAGCCTCTTAGGGAAAGTTGATGGATGTTGGATGAGATGATGGCTTTTCTCATTATGCTGTACTTATGTATATTTGTAATTTGTCACTTTTTTTTGTTCTCTCCTCACTGGGGATACATTTGCCTTTAAGTGGGAGGTTGTTGGGGGGTAAAAGCGCCTATGCCTAGCCACCTATGTGTTACTACACTAACAATATCCACACGCTCGTACACATTGCAAGTGGTGGATGCCAATCATTGTCACTTTATTCTTTATTCTTTTAGTGACATTTGAATAAAGAGAAGGCCGATCACATATTGTAACTATTGGATTTCTCACATATTGTGTGTGTCCTTCTCTCCCTTGCTCTTGCTCCTTCTACCATTGCTCTTTCTTCCACTTGTGTGCTTCACTCTGAGCTCACTCCCTTTAAGAAAAGAGTAAGAAGAATCTGGAAGGCTATCCAATCTAACAAGCTCAATGTATTTATATGTTGGCTCGTCATGAATAAGCTCTCAATGAGGAGTTACTTATCTAAAGTCTTGAAGTTTTCCTTGTATTGTGTATTGTGCAAAAGAAAAGAAGAAACCATAGTCCATCTCTTTTGGGATTGTATACAAGTTAGACTTGTTGGGAGGAAGGTCAAAGCTTGGTTAAAGGCTACCAATTTGAAGGATTTAGTGACTAATATGAAAATGGCATTTTTTGATGACAAGTGTGTGGGATTGATGGGACAAAATGAAGCTCACCAATGTGCTTAGAGTTGGAGTATTATGGTTTATCTGGAAGTGCAGGAATAATATTGCTTTTGGCTCTAGATCTTATGGAACCCCAATGGATAGGATTAACCATATCAGGGATAACCTACGAGCCATTCTTTCAAAAACTCATAGTTATGCATTGGATATTTAGATTGTTTTGTAAACAACTTCACAAGCTTAGTACTTAGCTCTCTACCTTAATCATCAATGCAAACATATTCTAATTATTTTATTTTAGTGAAGTTGTCACTCCCAAATATCTTTCTAGCCTTGAGAAGTCAAAACCAAAGTGTGAAGCTTGAAGAAATAAAGTTTCATTTTCTGTCGAAGCTATTCACACATACTAAAATTTTAACACTTTCAATAGCTTTCTCACAAAAGTATTGGTTGCAATTGCCACATAGGATTTGTGGTTCCCTTGTTGGTTAGGCGCTGATTTAGGGAGGGATCTTATAATGAAGAGAGTACATCTCACTACTATATAATTTTCGCTATAGGTTCAGAAAGCCTTGAACCTCCAGAGGGCTTCATGACCTACCCCTTTTCCAAACCTCCATTTTTCAATTAAAACCCTTTCCGTTCCCCTCTTTCTCATGCATAATCTCTCCTTTTCTCTTCTCCCTCCCTTTTTTTTATTAAAGCTTCCCCCCCAACCCCCCCCTCCTTTTTTAAAGATTAAAACCTTCCCCTCTCTCTCACTTATAATCTCTCTATTTCTTTTTCCCCTTCCCTTTTTAATTAGATTCCTTCCCCCTCCCCCTCCCCCTCCCCCTCCCCCTCCCCCTCCCCCCCCTCTCTCTCTCTCTCTCTCTCATTTGTAGGGCCTAGGTTCTCTCTCTCTCATTTAATTAAATCAATCTTCTTTTTAATTCAAAACTCTCTCTCTCTCTCTCAGATTAAACTTTGTAAAATTAAATATTTTTAAAAATTTCTTTTTAATTAAAAATTTTTCAAACGTAGTTTTTCACACACTTTGAGAGAGAGATAAAAGAAGAAGGATAAAAAGAAGAAGATGAGAGATTAGGGGGGGAAAGAGGAAAGAGAATAATATTTTTTTAATTAAACATTTTTCTTCTCCCCTTCCCTCCCTCTCTTTCATGTGTAGGGCCTAGGTTTTCTCTCTCTTTCTCTCTCAGATTAAATTTTTTAATTAAATACTTTTAAAAGTTTTTTAAATTAAAAAATTTTGACATAGTTTTTCATGCACTTTGAGAGGGAGATAGAAGAAGAAGGAGGATTAAAAAAAGAAGAAGAAAGAGAAAAAGACGAAGAGAGGGGGAACATAGAGAAATAGAATTATAGAGAGAGAAAATATAAAATTTAAAAGAGAGAGGAAAATAAAAAAGGAAAAGAGAGGAGAGAGGGGGGAGAAGAAAAGAGGGGAGAGAGACAGAGAGAAGAAAAGGAGAGAGAGAAAAGAAAAAAGGAAGAAAAAAAAAGAGAATTTGAACATAGAGAGAAAATTATAGAGAGAGGAAATACAAAATTTAAAAGAAAGAGAAAATAAGAAAATTAAAGAAAGAAGAAGAAAAAAGAGGAGAGAGAAGGAAAAGAGAGGAGAGGGGGGAGAAAGAAGGAAAGCGGAGAGAGAGAAAATATAAAATTTAAAAGAGAGAGAGAGAGAGAAGAAAAAAAGGAAAATTAGAAGAAAGGGGAGGACAAGAAAAGGGGTGGAGAGAGAGAGAGAGAGGAGAAGAAGAGAGAGAACTATATATAGGGAAAAGATAAAATTTACATATTTTAAGAGAGAGAGAGAGAGAGAGAGAGAGAGAGAGAGAGAGAAAGAATATGTAGAGAGAATTATAGAGAGAGAAAAAATAACATTTATAAAGAGAGAGAAAGAATAAAAAATAGAGGAGAAAGAGAGAGAAGGAGGAGAGAATTAGACAAGGAATTTGGAGGGGGAGAGAGAGAGAAAAAAAGGGAAAAGAAGAGAGAGAAAGATAAAAAGCCAATTGTTGAGCGAAGTTCGCACGACAACTTCGCTTGCTGCTTCTTCATTATTGCGAAGTGACCTAATGCTCCATGAGCACATATATAAAAATATTGATTACAATTGCCACATAAGGTTGGTGGTTCCCTCGTTGGGCGGGTGTTAGCTTTGGAAGGGATCTTTCAATAAAGAGAGAGTATATACATTGCCACATAGGCTCGGTGGTTCCCTCGTTGTGCGGGTTCTAGCTTATCAGAAAGGGATCTTACAATATGAAGTATAGATATTCTATATTTTTGCTTTTTCTATTTCTTGGTTTTTATGGTGGTGCGATCGGCAAGCACCTTCTCTTATCCCAACACGCACACCAAAGCCAGCTTCGATTTCCGCTCGCTCTCGCTCGCTCTCTGACTCATATTCTCTGTCTACCCACGCGTCAGCTCCAGCCATACTGGAGCTTATTCCTGCGAGCTGCTGGAGACTCGAGAGTGTATAAGTCTCGAGCTGTGACCTCACCATGGTGCATTGCAACACACCTGCATGACAAATCAATGGCCTCGCGCATAGGCCCCGTCACCTCCAGCATGGCGGAGCTTCCCTTCGCCATCGCCATCCCGTCCGTCAAGTCACCCTCGCTGGCGCTCTCTGCAGCGGCCAAGTGGCGATGGCAGGCCCATAAGCTCTCCGTGAAGTCCTGCCGGCACCCTAAAGCAAGCTGTGTCTGTACCCTGGCCCTGGGAGACATTGTTACGGACGCGCTTGGGGGCCTGCCCTTAGTGCCTGTGGATGACATACAGCGCGTTCTGCAAGAGGACACCGCCGTAGCTTCGACAATCAGGACCGGTATAAGCACGATCGCTGCGCTTCCGGAGTCACAGAGATGGCAGTACATCGGGACCTCAGTTGCAGGATGGGTGTACCTGACCGCGAGGCCAGGAGTTCTCTGGGGGGCCCTTGATGCTTTCATTTTTTCCCCCCTTCAGTTCATAGCAGACAAATTGACAGGCCGCCGGAACTTGAAGAGAACAGACTTTCTCATTGAGCAAAGAATTGGGGAAGGCTCGTTTGGCACTGTGTTTGCAGGTGCTATGGTTCCTCGCAATGTAGACACCAATGAGGAGCTTGGCAGAAGGTCAAGGCGTATTGAAGAGTATGACAACTATAAATCCTTCCAGAAAGTCATTCTAAAGAAGGTTTGAATTTTTTGATCAGTTTTCAGAACTACTCACTTGATTTTGACATCTGCTTCAATCATGCACAAGCTTTCATAACCATTCACATAGCCACTTTGAGCAATGTTGACACAAGTATTGGACGTCATTGCGTGTGTAGTTGAATCTTGCAACTTCTTGATGTGAGGTGGCCATTCTGTTTCTCCTCCATCGAAAACAGCTCATTGCCATGGAATTAGGTTTGTGTTCTTAAGTGCATTTTTCAATCAGCTCACTCTTTGAGGTGTGAGAACCTTGACATATATAATCAGCAGGCTGTACATGCATGACTGAGACCTGAGGTGAATTCAGTCAGCATAATGGAATGGTTCCCTGATGAAGGTACAAACTTAAGGGAAAGGTTGTGTTGCTTCACTTTCTCTCTAGTATATGGGAGTGGGCTTCAACATGCTTTATCTTGCTTTTCAAAATGGGGTTGCCTGTAACTGTAGTGGCACTCTAGTTGTCACAATATAACACTGTAGGAACCTCACATGGGAATTGCAATTGTGCTAATAAACTCCTCAAGTAGATGGCCTTGGTGGTACTATCCTATGAAGTTCAATATGTAATGCACTTGGGCATTACCCACATACATGTGCTTGTATCCTGGGTATTGCATATTGGATGAGATTGGCAAAGGTGAATGATGTGGTTGAGGGAGCATGTGAGAAGCAAATTGCGTGAGAGGTGAGAGATGCGTGCAAAAGGTGAGACATGTCATGGTGTGACTTGAAGATGGTGTGCGAAAGATTGTGGTAGTAGCATCATGGCTTGATTGGTTGTGGGTTGCAAGTCATCACTTCTTGGAAGTAGATTGATGTTTCGGGAAGGCGGAATATTAAAGTGTGGATAATGTGGCACTTTATTAAAACGTAAAAGCTAGCTGTTTTCATAAAAAATAAAAAATTATCGATTTGTTTTTATGAGTTGGCTACAAGTATGCTTGATGCTGTATTAAATGGTTGTTGGTGATTGTTGTGGATCATTTTCAATGTCAACCTGGAGTGGATCAGCAATCACACATCTTCTTTTTCTTTCTCTCTTCATACCAAGTTGCAAGGAATAGTAGAGAGCAAGTGTACTAGCATGTTGAAGTGCATATGAGATTGAGGCGAGCTAGATTATTCATGGCTTGATTGAAGTGAAGATTGTTCAAGGTACATTGAGATGGAGTGAAGGGTTGTCCCAGATAGGATAGT
The DNA here is from genome assembly GCF_053477565.2 of Lygodium microphyllum. Classification (NCBI taxonomy): domain Eukaryota; kingdom Viridiplantae; phylum Streptophyta; class Polypodiopsida; order Schizaeales; family Lygodiaceae; genus Lygodium; species Lygodium microphyllum. Next base: position 22,514,921 of record NC_141151.1, read on the forward strand.
TAGGCAATTACGTGGATTCAAAATGTTGGTTCATGCTTGGGTTCTTGGAGTTGTTATTTGTAGAAATCTTGATTTGACCGTTGTAATTAAGATTTGAGGATTTCTTCCGCCTTCTTGGGTTCTCTCATCTTCTATTGAGCTATGCATTAGGACTAATAGTTTGACACAATAGTCAGTCTGGCTAAAGATTGTTAACAAACATGGATCTTGAACATAGTTTAGCTATGGAGGCTTGAACTCGTAACCAAGAGATATGAAGAAGACTAATGACTAGACACAGACTTTTACTCAAGTGAATTAGGTTCCAAGATAGATTAGCTTGGACTCATAAATACAATCTTGAGTGGATAAAGTTACAGGCTCTAAGTACAAACTACAATAGCATTCATTAAAAAAAATGGACCAAGTACATGCTTTTATAGCTTTCTAGCTTCTCCACTATTCTCATTGTGCATATGGGATTCAGGACAGCTCTTCCTGGAGTATACATCATTTGTCTATTTCTCAACACCCCCCCCCTCAAATGATGAGTCCCTATACTTGCTGGCTTTCCCTCCCCCCCCCTCTACATGATAATATGGCTTGGAAGACTAGCTCATAGGCAGCCTAGTCAAGTTAAAGCTTGAGACTTTACATTTTTGGCAAGGGTTTTACAAATCAAATGCACTAAGGGAAACATAGAGATCCACTATGGGAACAAATTCCTTAAAAACAATCTGTCAGAGTTGTTGATGGTAGCGGAAGTATCTTTTTCTTCTTCTTCTTCATTCATGAATTGACTTTGATGGTGGTTATTCTGCATCTGCTGTGCTTTTTTCTTGTGGAAGCATTCACTAACAATATGGCCAGTTTTATCACAATAATGACATGTCATCCGACTCCTGTTGTCGGTATTGAATCCTCGACCTCTTTCCTTGGGTCCAGTAGCTCTTCTAGTGTATAAGAGGTTTTCCCTTGAACTGGTATCTTTTACATCTTTGCTTTTTCCATCAAGTAGTGAGTGCTCAATATCTTTGAGTGAGAGACTCGGAATATTACTTAGAGTGGAACAAGGTTCTCATATGGATCATTGTTTACACTTGCAAGCAGTACGGCTATTGCTTCATCTTCATCAATATTCTTCTTGAGAGTTGCAAGTTGGGTTTTTAGGCTCTTGAACTTGTTAATGTGCGTGGTTAGAAGCACTGCCTTTGATATCTAGTTTATAAAAATGCATGAGTCTCTTACTCAAAGATATTGAGCACTCACTGCTTTCTTCATCAAGCAGTGAGTGTTCAATATCTTTGAGTGAGAGACTCGGAACATTACTTAGAGTGAAACAAGGTTCTCATATGGATCCTTGTTTACACTTGCAAGCAGAACGACTATTGCTTCATCTTCATCAATATTCTTCTTAAGAGTTGCAAGCTGGGTCTTTAGGCTCTTGAACTTGTTAATGTGCGTGGTTAGAAGCACTGTCTTTGATATCTAGTTTATAAAAATGCTTGAGTAATTTTACCTTTGAGTTTTTTGCTTGGGTACCAAATATTCTGTCAAGTTTCTTCCAAGCGTTTCTAGCATTTCTAATGCCAAATATATGATGTAGCATATCATCACTTAGTCCCCAGGCAATGATGTCTAGTGCCTTGTTATTCATCTTCTTCCATTCTTTGGTTTTGAATTGGTCTTCTTCAATGAACCCGTCTTCATCATCTTTCTTCTTGTTATCTTCATTATCTTTAAACAAGTCCCACAAGTCTTTCCGCATAAGATGGTACATGGTCTTCTGTTTCAAGTCATGAAAGCCTTCACTATTAAACTTTGCTATCTATTCCACTTAGTCATCTTAGTAGGAGGTCTTACCATGAGAACTCTCGGGCAGTGTCTATCCTTTTACAAGAAGATTGAGATTTACAAGGGGATTTGATAATTGTGACTTTAAATCATTACACAACCTGAGAATGTTCTTCGAAATTGAAATCAGAAGGTGAGTTACTTTTGAGTAAGCTGAAAGACTCAAGTGCCAAGAAGCACTATTTGAGTATCAATAAATACTATGTCTTGAAGATCTTGATATTTGACTCGATGTTACTAGGTAATCTTTGAACTTCCTTGGATTCTTCCAGATTTGCAGTTGGCTTCAGAGATAATTTCAAAGTGATCAAGGTTACTATTGATGATGCCAATGAGAAAAGACAAGGTTGCCAAGCTTTTTAATTTCCTGGCTATGGCTTCCACTGTTTAGGGTTTCAGACAGCCTTGATTTTTTTGTTGTAGCAGAAGCTAGGTGCAGCCATTTGGGCCAAGGATTGGATAGGGGATAGCCTATAGTATAGGCTTTGAATGTCCCATATGGGCAAGACGAGTCGCAGCCTCCACACATCACGCAGACTGTACGACTGTCATAAGGCGCAGCAGAGACAATGATGTTTGATTTTCGTAATGCTGGGCTCCACGATGGATATAATGTCACACTCTGATGTGATAGGGAGTTGCATTGGGAGCAGAGGAAGAGCTTCTCAGAAGACATCTTAAGTTGAAATTGTCTGTATGATAAGATCTAAGAGCTCCACTGAAGGTAGGGGCAGTCTGGCTATGGTTGCCAAGAAGAGGTGTGTGAAAATAAAGTAGGAGATAAACTCAACCACTTGTCCTGAGCTGGAGTTGAGCTATGATAAGCTGGAGAAGTAAGAGGAAGAGCTAAACTGAGCTCACCATGGCTCTGATACCATGTTAACAAGCATGGATCTTGAACACAATTTAGCTATGGAGGCTTGAACTCATAAGCAAGAGACATGAAGAAGACTAATGACTAGACACAGACTTTTACTCAAGTGAATTAGGTTCCAAGATAGATTAGCTTGGACTCATAAATACAATCTTGAGTGGATAGAGTTACAAACTCTAAGTACAAAGTATAATAGCATTCATTTAAAAAAATGAACAAAGTATATGCTTTTATAGCTTTCCAGCTTCTCCACTATCCTCACTGTGCATATGGGATTCAGAACATCTCTTCTTGGAGCATACATCATTTGTCTATTTCTCAACAAAGATGTAGCTGCAATCTCTTGTTTTTTGCTTGATCAAGAGATGGGAGCCAAGCTCTAGGAGATGTAATTACTATGAGAATGTTGATTGGCATTCATGTCTTCAGTATTGGTGTAGTAGTGCAGGATTAGTTTGTGACTGAAAGACAATTCATAAGTATAAGTAGCACAAATCTTCCTAACTACATGTGCACATGGATTTTAGTCAGATTGTTTTGATGCATTAACATATTAGCCAAGATAGAGACTGGATATGAGAGGTCAATGTGGCTGGAATGAGCTACAAGAGTCTCCCAACTACTTGGCGTTAGTTATGCTCATTGAAGGGAGGATCTTTTGAGTCCTTAGTTAGCTTCATTGTAGGAGTTACCTATTGGCCATGTACCATGTGGAAATCAATTGAAGAGTGTGCTTTTGTTGCGACACAAACATATCTTGAGAATGTTGCAGAATCTCCATATCCTAAAAGTATGAGAGAGGACCAATGTTGATCATCTTGAAAGCGGAGCTAAGCTTTGCTTTAATGTACTTAATCTTGGATGTGTTCGAGCTCGCAATCAAAAAATCATTAATGTACAAAAGCATGTACCTTATACCTCCCTAAAGTAGATCATCTGTATTTGATCTAAGGGGAAGAAATGGAAATCATTAGCTAAGATACAAATTGGATAAGAGAGGTTAGTGTAGGTGTGAATGAGCCACAAGAGTCTCCCAACTACTTGGCAATAGTTATGTCGTTGAAGGGAGGACCTTTAGACTCCTTAGTTAGCTTCATAGTAGATTCTAGCTATTGGCCATGCACCATGTGGCTTCTAATTGAAGAGTATGCTTTTATTGTGATACAAAACTATCTTGAGAATGTTGCACAATCTCCATGCCCAAAAAGTATGAGAGAGGACCAAGGTTGGTCATCTTGAAAGTGGATCCAAGTTGTGTTTTTATATGTGCAATCATGGATGTGTTTGAGCTAGTGATCAAAAGATCATTAACATACAAAAGCATAAGCCCCCCAAATCTGGCCGACCAACATTAGAGAGTGGCAAATAATTAGGTTGACTATGGTAGATGTAGTCGGCAGCAGCAACTAATAATGTTGAAAACGTTGACGTGGCAGTCTAGAGCCCTCACAATGTGGTAGGGGCAACATAATTACTGAAAACTATTAGACAATCACTCCTAAATTGGCTGAAAGAAGAAATGGAGACTCTAGAATGAGCTGCCTTCTCCATCAAAGCACATGACAGACATTTTAGAGCTCCTAATGTCCCCGTTTGACTTAGATTGAGGCTCATAGGCAAGAGATGACAATACATGACAAATGTGACTACTAACAAAAATATGGATGCAGCCTATGCAATGGTTAAGTATACTCTTCAGAGGTCTCAAGAGAAGGAAATGAAGGTAGTTGATCACCATAGACATGCTTTGTTGTTTGCAAAGGGTGATCATGTGTTTCTGCGTTTTGAAAAGGGAAGGCTGAAAAAGATGAAATGTAAAGGGAGGTTGTATCCAAATGTAAGTATGCGATATTATGGGTTCTTCTAGGTATTGGAGAGGATCAACAATGTTGCTTATAGGCCGAAATTGCCTCCATACTAGCGGATACACAATGTCTTTCATGTGAGCTTGTTGAGGCCTTTTTACAATTATGTACTTGAGGATATATCTTTTGAAATTCAGCCAGAGGTTGAGGAGCTGGATGAGATATTGGTACTTGAGTAGATTTTGGCATTTAAAGAGAGAAGTCAAGGGTAAAGTTTCCAGAAGGTATTTGGTGAAGTTTTATAATTATTCACCAATGGATTCTGAGTGGATGACTTGGCAGACATCCTTAGTTGTTGTAGCTTAACCTCGAGGCTTTTCAATTAGAGCAGACCTTAGATTGGGCTTAGTCAGGTTGAGCAAAGCAAAAGTCTAGGGCTTTGCGTGATGCTCAAGGGGGAGGTAGCATTTTCACTCTAGTGATGGAAAGCTCTCGTGTATAGTGGATCTCAGATATATTCAACATGCATCCAGGGTAGTGTGTTCGTAGTGTGTTTGCCATAAGGTCACTATTTAGTGTGCTAGTCACTGCAATTTGATATGATAGCTCTTGATCCAAGAGAAAAAGCAAAACTTGTAGTGGAATGTTGAGTGTCGACATCTCTAGCCCAATTGGAGTCACTCCATCTAGCTAGAGTGGCTCCCTCTTCGTACAAATTTCCGAAATGTAGTGAAATTCTAGGACTAGAATTGAAATGCATAAATAATCAAACTCCTATATATTTGTTTGATTTTAACGGAGCTCACAACAAGAAGATGTGAAGTGGAAAACAAGGAATGCTTGCACTCCCTCTCTGAACTTGGGGGTTTTCTGAAGACCCAACAATCTTGTGTGATAGAGCATAGAAGTGTGAGACAAAGGCTTTGTGAATAGATCTGGTGCATTGTTCTCCATGGGATAGTAGATCATTTTGAGTTCGGACTCTATGATTCCCTCTCGAACATAATGGTATTGAACCTTGTGTTTTGGATTGGCATGAAACACGAGGCTCTTTACCAAACCAAGAGTACTCTAGGTATCTACTTGTAGCACTGTAGGTTCTATGTATGGAAAGCCAATCTCTACTAAAATGCAACGGAGCCATATAGCCACCTACGTGGTAGAGCAAAGGGTATGATATTTGGTCTCCATCGAAGATAAGGCCACAGTAGGTTGCTTCTTGCTACTCCAAGAGATAGCTCTTGATCCAAGGGAAAAAGCAAAACTTGTAGTGGAGTGTCGAGTATTGAAATCTCTAGCGCAATCAGACTCACTCCATCCAGCTAGAGTGGCTTCCTCTCCATACAAAATTCTATAGGATTGAGTCTTCTACAGGTGGCATAGAATATGCAAAGTGGCTCTCTAGTGAGCCATCCGAGGTGTCTTCATAAAAGAAGATAGGAATGCCACCATATAGGAAATATCCAGCCTTGTATAAATGAGCCAAATAAGAGAGCGAATGAGGCAATTGTTTCAAGTAGTATTTGGAAGAAGATGACTTACAATAGTCAACTTGGACTTTGGGTCCATGGGGAATGAAATGGGCTTATTTAAATCCAAACTTTGAGAGAAGCTTGGATATATACGTGTGTTGAGATGAAATTGCCTTGGAATGAATAGATACAATGTTCAATCGAGAAACACACTATGCAAATTGAATTCAAAACCTTGAACTCCTGTGTCTTTGAAGGACCCAGGTAGAGAGTATGAGCTCGAAGTGTGTCGTACTTTGTACAGATCCCGAAATACAGCAGGCAGCCTCCGGATGTGATCGACTACAAACACAAATTTGGAGAGTTTGGATCAGGGTGAACACGTAGTGGCAGCGACAGCTGTTGGCTGGATAACAGTTTGTTAGTTGCCCTTGGAACAGTAGGTGACTGCTGGAAACCATCAAATGCAGGCTGAAAGGAGCTTGGCGCTATCTAGAGCTTGGAGACTAAGGTGATGGCTGTCAAGCAATGGAAACAGGTTGTAGAGCTGTTGCCAGCGGCAAACACATTGATAGAAGGCTGAAAGTTTGATTGCGAGGTGCTGATGATGACCTGTCACCACCTCAAACTCAGGTATCTGCTAGGGAAGTGGGCACCAATAGGAGGAAGACATGAAAAATGAGATGGGATGAGTGGATAGGCTGCCTCCTATTCGTAGATGAGTGGATTCTCCCAAGTTAGGGTTTGGCTTTTGGGACACAAATACTCTCTAGGAAAGTTTGGTAATTTAATGAAAAGTGTAGTAAGGAACATGTTTTGGGGTAATTTGAAAGAGCTACTCAGTTTATAATGCATGTTTTAACTCAGCAAAATCCATTTGAAGTAGAAGCACCATTAGAGAAGGGTTAGAGGCCATAGCCTCATCAAACACAATATCTTGACTCAACACTATCTTACAAGGCTTGTAGCCTTTCATTACCTGATTGTAACCAATAAAGATGTGCTTCTTGGACTTTCTGTTGAGTTTTCCCCTGTGTTTTTTGTCGACATGGACATGGGCATCACATTCAAAGATGTGAAAATGGGAGATGGATGGCTTCTTGCCAAAGAATGCTTGATAGGGAGTCATGTCCTTCAAAGTTGCGGTCAGAGACTTCTTGTGGATAATGCATCGTGGTAGAGATTGCCTTCCTTCAAAGTGTGTGAGAAAGTCCTCGACACTCTAGCATCTATCTAGCCATTTCCACTATGGTTTGATCTCGTTGCTCCAAGATATCATTCTTGGATGGTGTGTTCAGATGGGAAAACTCCATTTGAATTCCATATGCATGTAAAACTTACCAAACTCTTTGTAGCAAAACTCACCTTCATGATTGGCTCGAACCCCTCAAATTGAAAATTGTTTGCTTTTTTAGCAAACACTTTCCACTTGCTATAGCTGGAAAATATCTTGGATTTGTACTCCAAGAAAAAGGGCCACATGTATGTGGAAAAATCATCAATAATAAGTATTAAATATTTAGCCTTTGCATAAAGGGGAATGATTCCCACTTCTTGAACTGGCACTAAAGAGTTGCCACCAATCATGACGTTGCCCCCTATGGAATGAAGGTCTTGGATCTAATCTTGATGATAGGCTAGGTGAGATGATGTACCGCTATCCACAAGCCAGGGCTTCTCCAAGGAGGAAGAAGCAAGAGCAGTGTTCTCAACCTCAACAAGATGGGACAAAGATTGATTGTTGGTGTAGCCTTTGTCTCCTCGACACCATCCTTGGCTCTAGGCTTCAAATGGGGTTATTTTTGCTAATACTTGTCTTCAAGGTGTGTGCCTTTACCATAGTGTGGGCACTTGGTCTTCTCTTTAGACTTCTCATCCTACTTGTCCTTATGCTCCTTCTTCTTGTTCTTGTCCTTCTTGTCCTTCTGTAATGTGCTTGGTTGAGGACCCCCTCAACGACATGATTTAGTGGCCCATCAAGAGATCATTCTAAGCGACGCCGCCTGATACTCCTTAGAATAACATAGGGTTTGTTACCTATGCTCTCTCAAGTCCACTTTGCAATGGAAGGTTCTGGCCGTAACCCATAAGGATTGACTTGAATTTGGGTTCCTAATTCAATGCTAATGTTACCTATGAGCTTACTACCGTCGGCCCTTGAGCCATTGTATTTGCAAGTCAACCCAACCTAAAGCAAATCAATGTTGCACCTGGTTCATAGTGAGTGAGAAATGAGGGGGAGTGATTCGTGTTGACCTCTATCCGTAGGATATAGTCTTGACTCTGGTACTCTAAAACGACATTGATCGGGATCTAAGATGACATGCTATGCAATCAAGTACTCGGCTCTTTCGTAATTACATTGCCTTGAAGGAAAAATCTTGGCTCATTGAGACCACCCATTTGTAGGATGGATCCGTCTAGGATCTTGCCCTCCCGCTTTCCTCAAGGGTGTGTTTTGGTTATCTAATTATCCTAACACACTTGTGTTTGACATGTAAAGACAGCTTTCTTAATTAACCATTAAACACTAGTTTCTTTACGTAATTTATTGTCATAGACACAAATACAATGTTAAACAATCCTTGGAAAGGAGTTGCAAAACAATGTATTTATTGCATCTTCTCCAAAGCGTGATGCCACCTTGGCATTTTGTCTCTTAATTTGGGACTTCCGCCCAAATCTTAGGCACATGATCCACCAATTCACCCTTATTTAGTGTCAGAGCCTTCCAGGAAGTCCATCTTGGGATTGTAGGGGTTAGGCTAGTCCTTGATAGACCCAAGGGATTTATGGCTAGAGCCCCTTGGTACCCTTGTTGCTTTAGCCTAACATTCTCCCCACGGAGGGACCTCTCGCATTTGGGGCCGGTCCTAGCCTCGAGCGCAGTCATACCAGCCCCTTGATGAAGGGCTCTCGCCACTTATCTTGGCGGAGGTTTAGTGCATAATTAGAAATCCACCCATACATGGGCCACAAGAACTTTTGTACAAATATACAACCAAGCAATTAGACTATTATTATCAGCTAGGAAAACATTCCTTTTTCATTGCATAAATCCAAACAACCATTTTGAATACTCTTTATGAATCAACCAACTTATCTTGGTTTCCTAGAACAATAAACCTTATCTTAAAGTAATCACTCCAACAACCTGAAACGATATCCTTATTTGTAAAACAAGATATGAATGCTTTAAGACATAACAACTAACCAACCTCTTTGAGTATTTCTCAAGGGAATACTCAAGGGATGATACACCTCACAATATATTCCTCCTTAAGGACATAAAATTCAGTAGTTTTTTGACACATGAAGATCATCCAACTACAAGTTCCTATTTGCTAATTTACCTTAGCTTCATGTGTTAGTTTCCCCTTTCCAATGACCTTTTAATACCATTGGTCTAAACTATTCTTATTCAATTCAAATCAAGATAACACACCTCTAAGCTCTTTTTTTTTTGTCACAAGCATTCCTTTAAATGATTCAACAATTTATTATCCACAATCCTTTCGTCATTGTATTAAGAGACATCTACCTTTATTTATATCTTCCACCTAGGTCACTAAGATTCTCTATAACATGACCAATTTGAGTATTTTTTGGCAATATGAGTTGCTACTTTTACAAGGCTGTTCCATGCACAACTCATTGTGTTTCAATCCCATGAACAACCTTTATTTCTATGCAATAGCAAAGTGGTCTAGATATTAAGGCTATGATTTATGGGATAAGAAATTCTTTGATTAGGACTATATGACAAAACTCAGCTTTATAACCAATCGAAATCAATGAAAAGGAATATAGGGGGGGCATTTGGGTCCTTTGCGAATCCTGGGTTGATTGTTGCTTGGTTTGATGGAGTAGCTAAGGTGTCATCTTAAGTTTCCAATCCCCAGAGCAGTTTTGCAATAGGAGACCTTCGCTCTATCTCTCTCTACTTCTCTTCCTCTCTCTCTCTCTCTCTCTCTCTCTATCCCTCTTCTTCTCCCTCTCTCTACCTTCTCTCTATGTCTAACTCTCACTCCCTATCTTTCTCTCTCTTCCTACCCATCTCTTTTTCTCCTCTATCTTCTCCCTCTCTCTTCTTCTCTCCTTCTTTCTTGTCTTTCTTCTTGCTCTCTACACTATCTCCTCTTTTTCTTTTTCTTCTCTTCTCTCTCTTCTTCTCTTCCTCTACTTTTCTCCATCTCTCTCTCCCTATATGCCTTACCTCTTCCCTCTCTATCCTTCTCTCTCTCTACTATAGCTGCATTGTGTTCATAAAAAATAGTGTGTGCTTTAAGGCTTTGCCATAAGCCTTTATATAGGCTTAAGGGGGGAGGTGGGCAATAATAGTCCCCCTCCTTGCTGGTAACGTCAACTTCCTCTCTTCATTGTAGACAAGGCTGCATTTGCGTGTTTGATTGAATGGCCGAGGGGGTGTCAGTTATTGTGGTGTAACCTGCGTGTGATGCTTTCAAAGGGGTGGGAGTGTGCCACTCAATAGCAGTGCATGGAGTCAATTGGTGCATCACAACGGTGGTGGAGTTGATGATGAGGGGTTGACGGCGATGACGGTAGGTAAGTTTCTCTTTTTTCTTTACTTTAAAAAAAGGTTTTTAAATCTTAATTCCCCCCTTCCCTCTAAGTCCCCTTTCATATGCGAGAGCGGGGGGTGGAGACATTACATCCTCTTTCCCTCAGAGAAATCGAGATGTCCTCATCTCAAGAAAAGCTTATGGTTATGTTTTCTCGAGGACAAGTTTTTAGGGCATCTAGGATCTCTGTGGGTTAGTATACAGTATGCTTCTGTTACACTACTCTGATCATGTAGCACTAGTCTTAGCCTCTTAAGTATTCAAGTTTTTAGGGCATCTAGGACCTGTTGGTTAGTATACATTATGCTTTTGTTGCACTACTCTGCACTAGTCTTAGCCTCTTAAGTATTCAAGTTCTAAGCAAACTCACCATGATAACATTAACCCATAGTTTTGTCTCATTTGATGTTTTTGCTTTGATATACCACATGTAATATGTCTGATTGAGGATCCCTTAGTGACATGATTTAGTGGCCCATCAAGAGATTATCTTAAGTGATGCTGCCTGATACTCCTTAGAATAACACAGGGTTTGTCACCTAGGCAAACAATCCTTTGAAAGCAGTTGCAAAACAATGTATTTATCCTGCACCTTCTCCAAGGTGCAATGCCAACCCGACATTCTATCCCTTAATCGGAGACTCGTGTTCAAATCTTAGGCACACGATTCACCAATCCGTCCTTAACTAGCATCATGGCTTTCCAAGAAGTTCATCTTGGGCTCGCAGGGTTTATGCTGGTTCTCGATAGACCCAAGGGATTTACAGGCAGAGCCCCCTGGCACCCTTGTTGCCTCCTAGCCTAATGTCCTCCCTACGGAGAGACCTTTTGAATCTGGGGCTAGTCTTAGCCTCCATTGTCGTCATACCAAACCCTTGGTGAAGGGCTCCTACTATTGACCTTAGGGGAGGTTTAGTGCGTAATAAAAAATCTGCCCACAAGGGCACAAGAACTTCTGTACAAATATACAACCAAGCAATTGATCTATCATCATTAGCAAGGAAAACATTCCTTTTTCATAGTATCAATCTAAACAACCATTTTGAATATTCCATATGAATCAACCAACTTATCTTGGTTAGAAAAACCGGCTCTTTTTTATAATAATAAACTTTATCTTAAAGTAACCACTCCAACAACCCAAAACAATATCCTTAAAACAATTTGTAAAATAGATACGATATTCAATTTCCCTTGGGTTTGCTCTTGCCCTTGGTATTTCCCTAGGATTTCTGAGATATGGACGCTTTAAGACATAACAATAACTAACCAATCCCTTTGATTATTTTTCAAGGGATGGTACACCTCACAACATATCCCCACTTAAGGACATAAAATTCAATAGTTTATTGACAAATGAAAATCATCCAACCGTAAGTTCCTATTTGCAAATTTACCTTAGCTTCACGTGTTAGTTCCCCCTTTCCAATGATCTTTCAATACCATTGGTCTAAACTATTCATATTTGATTCAAGTCAAGATAACACACCTCTAAGCTCATTTTTTTTTTTGTCACAAGCTTTCCTTTAAACGATTCAATAATTTATTATGCACAATCCTTTTGTCATTGTATTAAGAGATATCTATCTTTATTTCTATCTTTCACCTAGGTTATGAACTCTCTACAACATGATCAATTTGAGTCATCTTGAGTTTTTGATCCCCGTAGCACCTTCGCAAGTCTCCAAGGGTTATATGTACAGTTTGGCTTTTCAACCTTCGTTAGGAGACCTTTGCTCTCTCTCTCTCTCTCTCTCTCTCTACGCCTCTCTTCTTCTCCCTCTATCTCTACCATTTTTCTCTCTTTACCTCTCTTCTCTCTCTCTCTCCCCCTATATATCTCTCTCCTCCTACCCATCTCTTCTACTCTCTCTCTCTCTCTCTCTCTCTCTCCTATCTTCCTTCTTTCTCTTTGCACTATATCCTCTCCTTTTTCTTCTCCTTCTACTATCTCCTCTTCTTCTCCTTTTCTCTACTATCTTGTCCTCCTCTTCTTGTCCTCTTCTCTTTCTCCTCTTCTCTTTCTCTACTTCTCTCCCTCTATCTTTTCCTATATGCCTTACCTCTTTTCTCTCTATTATTCTCTTTCTTCTCTTTCCCTATGTGACGAGGACGTGAAATGTACTGCTTTGCTTAGCATTTGATTAAAAGTTAACCAAATGTGCTAATATTGCTTGCATTGAGGTTTGCACATGTGAGGTGCAAGTTAATCATTTCACAGTGTGGGACTTAGAACCTCGAGATATTGGTTGGTGCCAAAGGTAATAGTTATAATAAGTTATGCTTGATAGGTACTAGGTGGTGCTCGGGGTCAGATTTTGGCCTAGACCAATTTATTAGCCATTAATGTTAGTGGTGACATTAGAGACTAGGTATTAATTAATTATTAGTATCGGTCTAAGGGCTAATAATTGCTCAGGGATACTTGGAAGATAAATTGGCCTAGCTAATTTAATTATTGGTTGGTGAAATTATTTTTTTGAGCATTAGAATAATTATCAAATTAATTTTTAAAATTAATATTCTAAAAATTAAATTATTTGTGAAAATTTATTTAATAAGTTCAAAATGTTAAGAAATGAGATTAAAAGGTTTTCAATTTGGCAAAACTTGCCCATGAAAGTGGGAAAAACGTTTTTAGGGACTGGTGGAAGTCTATTCTAGCCATTGTGAGAGAGAAGGAGGCTATTAGAGAGCAAGGAGAGTTGCTGATGTGCTTTGCAGTCTCAAGATGAGTCCTTTAGCATGTGATAGCAGTTTGGAGCTCGCTAGGAGTAGGTGATAGCAATCCAAGGTCCTTTTGGTGTAGATGATAGCATATAGGATGGGACAATAGTCTGTCTAGTAGTCCTAAGCTGTAGGTGACAATTTCCATGGTTGTTTGAGCAAGGCAACATCAGTTTTTCAGTGTTTCTTGCAATGAAACTCTGAAATTTCTCTCTTTACAACATTCTTGCTCGTCCCTTAGCAATCTCTCAAGTTATCTCAGCATTTTTCAGCAGTGTGAGCCATCAGAGGGGAAAAGATTTCAGTTGATCTCTGCTGTAAATCCTAACTTACAACAAAAATTAGGGTTGACAGCCTCCTCGGGATGCATGCTCAAATTGAGGGCATATGACTTGAGTTCTAATAGCCGAAATTGAGGAATTTTAGGGAGATTCAAGAGGCCAACCAGCCAATATTCGATTTGGGGCTGAATTTGTCTTTTGAGGAGTAGGGTGAAGGTTAATCCCCAAGCAAACGAAGGGGTAAATTGGTTTGGAGGCTTTTGACAGCAAGAGACACTTGGAATAGCGTAAGAGATCGGAGGATCTTAGTTGTACTCCTTCCATTTGCAATATAATATAAAGAAATACTGCAAGGGGCGTTAACTTTGGGACCAACAAGGTTTTCAATGTCGAAGATTAAAGTGGTAAAGTGTGCATTTTCAGTTTACATGAATTTTATGCTTGCTGTAATTAGTGCTTAATCAGGTTATTTGCCTTCCTATCCAAGGAGAAAGACCGGTATCATAGTTCCATTGCCGGGATACCATCAATGCTCTTGACTTGGTGGGCTTGAGGCACTTGATTAAAGGTCACAAGCTTTGCTCTAGTGCTGAAATTGTATTCAACTGAGCATTCCAGCAAGAATGTCTTTAGATAGTGAGATGGGATCAAGCGGGGATGATGTCTCTCGATGAAAATTCACAAAATGTTGGGAAAAATGGAATGTTCGATCTTGGATAAGGCACATAGCATGGACAACAAGCTGATAATGTTGGTTTGGACCAAAATGTGGGTCCTTCTAGGCCTTTAGAAGTTGATGATTAGCAAGAGGAAGAGAAATTTGATGACCAGTTTAAGATTAGTTGAAGACAGCAGCTAAAATGTAACCCACTGTGTTTGGCAACGTATATATGCAACCCACTGTGTTTGGGACTCATGGTATTAATGCTGGTCATGCAAATGCTTCGTATAGCGTTGGCCATGAGGAAAAATGCAGCTAGTAATGCATGCAACATATGGGAAAATGTATCTTGGTATGGCTGGTAGTATGCAAATTCTCATGCACAGTTACATTGCAATGGTTCAAAGTATGGAAACAAGAATGTTTCCTAATGCATTTGCAGCTCCTAGTATGTTAGGTACACACGAGGGGCTAGTCAACTAGATGCAATGTTGCATATTTGTTAAGTTGAAATTGTAGCAATGTGAAAGTATAAAGTACTGCGGTGCTTAAGGAGAAGAAAGGCCTACAACCTAGTGGAGATTTTGAGGCAAGTAAAGTTAGAGGTAAAGTTTTTATATGTTTCTTGGTGAAGCTTCAACATTGTTTCACTAATAGATGCAAGCAAAGTGGATGGAAGAGGATGACTTGATGGACCATCCACAGTTGTTGCAACTTTACCAAGATGCCTTTCAGCTAAAACCAACTTTGGTTCGGACTCAGCTAGGTTCAACAGAGTAGGGATTCGGAGCATTGCGTGATGCTCAAGGGGGAGGTAGCACTTCCACTTCGCCAATTGTGGACAACTCTCATATGTGGTGGATCTTGGATATATTCAATATGCATCCAAGGTACTTTGTTGACAGTACGTTTGCCATGAGGTCACTACTTAGTGTACTAGTCATTGTGAGATGTATGTAGATGAGTGTGAGTTTCGCCTGGACATTGAAACTATACTTTTGCATTAGTTTATGATTAGTTGGGCATGAGTTTTTACTTCAGTTTTGGGATCAAATTTTGATCAGTTTCAGCTTAATTTTTGGTCAGTATGAGAACCATTTACAGTCACTTTTAGGATCAGTTTTGCATCAGTTTTTGCAATCAGTTTGTGATGAGTTTGAGGTCACATTTGCAGCAGTTTGTCATCAATTCTCAGATCAACAACTGATCAGTTTTCACTAGTTTATAGCTAGTTCCATGGACAACAGCACCTTAGTAAATGCCATTTATAGTTTTGGCCATGGTTTATGCTAAGAATATGCTTTACTTTGATTTTGAAGTCAGAACAGTTGAGAAACATGAGTTATGGATGTATTCAATGGGTTTCTAGCAATAGTTCTGGACTGATTTTCAGTTTTATGTTATGTATGTGTTGGTTAGAAGTTTTCAGCAGATTTGGAGCATATGGCATGGTTGGACAATAGTGATCAATGTTGTGATTGTGATGCCGTATGGAAATTCCAGTGTAGTATGTTTTTTCTTTGGCACAATGTAGTGCAATCAAGGACGATTGTAGAGATTTCAAGGGGGTTGTTTGTGTCAAGGACATGCGATTTTATTGCCTTGCTTAGAATTTGATTAAAAGTTAATCAAATGTGCTAATGTCACTTGCACATGTGAGGTGCAAGTCAATTATTTCACAATGTGGAACGTAGGACCTTGAGATATCAATTGGTGCCAAAGGCAATAGTTGTAATAAGTTATGCCTGACAGATACTAGATGGTACGTCGCGACAAATTTTGGCCTAGACTAATTTATTGTCCACTAATGTCAATGGTGACATTAGAGACTAGACATTAATTAATTAATTAGTGCCAGTCTAAGGGCTAATGAGTGCTCAGAGGTTCTTGGAAGACAAATTGGCCTAGCCAATTTAATTATTGGCTAGTGAAATTGATTTTTTGAGCACTAGAGTAATTATTAAGTTAATTTTTAGAATTCATATTTTGAAAATTAATTTAATAAACTAAAAGTGCTGAAAAATGGGATCAGAAGGCTGCCACTTGGCAAAACTTGCCCATGCAAGTGGGAAAAACGTTTTTAGAGGTGCTGTAAACTCTAACTAACAATAAAAATTAGGGTTTGACAGCCACCTTGGGATGCGTGCTCAAAATTGAGGGCTTGGGACTTGATTTCTAGGAGTCAAAATTGAGAAATTTTAGGGAGATTCAAGAGGTCAGCCAATCAATATGAGATTTGGGGATGAATTTGTCTTTCAAGGAGCAAGGTGAAGTCCAATCGTTAAGCAAACTAAGGGGCAAATTGGTTAGTTTTGACAATGAGGCACTTGAAATAGTGGAGGAGATCCAAGGATCTCAGTTGTACTCCTTCCATTTGCAATATAAGATAAATAAATACCGCAAGGGGTGCCAATTTTGGGGCCAACAAGGCGTCCAATGTCTGAGATTAAAGTGGTAAAGTGTTTTTTAAACCTTAATTTTCCCTCTTTCCTCTGAGCCTCCTTTCATATGCGAGGGCAGAGGGTGGAGACATTACACCTTCTTGTCCTTCTTGTTGCCCCCTCCCGAATCTAAACTTGCAGCAAAAGCATGACTAGTGTATTCGGCAGATCCATGGATCTTGTCTCCTTGTATCCAACATCCTGTTTCAAAATGAGTGGTTCAAGCTCCTCCCAAAGAATGAACCCTGGTGGAAATAAAATTTGTGTAGAAAACATCACTTGGGTGATCGGAGATGAGTCGAGAGAGTCATAGCCATGTCTTCAGATGATATTTTCCTATCAAGGGATCCAAGCTTATTCCGTAGTTCTCTATTTTGTTGATATGATCCTTAATGGAAGGAGTATCATCAACAAACAATATTTAGAGTTTCTCCTCAAGAGTAATGTGGTCTGCAAAGGTCTTCACTTGGTACAAAAAAGACAACTTGGTCCAGACCTTCATTGCGGAGTGGATTCTTTTGATATGCACAAGGATTGAATCATCCCAGCTCATAAACAAAAAGGAGCGGGCTTGTGAGTTGAGTTAAGCGGAAAGAGCTGCCTAATTGATAACTGATCCAATATTAAGTCAAAAGTATCTAAGATGCACTTCACTTTGCACGACCAAAGGGAGTAGTTATTATCATTTAAATGATTCTTCTTGGGCAATGTGGGAAGAATAGATACTTGTACATAAGGTGTTATGATGGCTAAGTTGTCAGAGTGAAGCAATGCGGAAGCGAATGACCGTGACAAGGAGTGAACACAGAGAGAGAGAGAGAGAGAGAGAGAGAGAGAGAGAGAGAGAGAGAGAGAGAGAGAGAGAGAGAGAGAGAGAGAGAGAGAGAGTATGATCCTTAATGGAAGGAGTATCATCAACAAACAATATTTAGAGTTTCTCCTCAAGAGTAATGTGGTCTGCAAAGGTCTTCACTTGGTACAAAAAAGACAACTTGGTCCAGACCTTCATTGCGGAGTGGATTCTTTTGATATATACAAGGATTGAATTATCCTAGCTCATAAACAAAAAGAAGCGGGCTTGTGAGTTGAGTTAAGCGGAAAGAGCTGCCTAATTGATAACTGATCCAATATTAAGTCGAAAGTATCTAAGATGCACTCCACTTTGCACGACCAACGGGAGTAGTTATTATTATTCAAATGATCCTTCTTGGGCAATGTGGGAAGAATAGATACTTGTACACAAGGTGTTATGATGGCCAAGTTGTCAGAGTGAAGCAATGCGGAAGCGAATGACCGTGACAAGGAGAGAGAGAGAGAGAGAGAGAGAGAGAGAGAGAGAGAGAGAGAGAGAGTATGGTCGTCGCCTGAGGGTTTCACCCTCCCGTCGGCCGTCTGACCTACGGGTCCTGGTCGCCATCGTCGCCCGTCCGCCTGTGTGTCGGGGTCCCTGCCGTCGCCATCCGACTTGGGTGTCGTCGCCTGTCAGCTCGCCACAGAAATGCGAGAGAGAGATAGCGCGTGCTTCCCCGCCTGCGATTGTGGCCTTGGTCGCCCTGTTCCTGCTCCGCCAAAGCCGCCCCGCCCCGCTGACTATCCCTTTGTGGCTGCCGTCCGTCTACGCCCGCCTGCTGTGGCCAAGGCTTCGCCCCGCTGCCAGCGCTTGCAGTGCCCTGCTGTTCGTGCTTTCCCCACGGCCTAGCTTACGCCCATCAGCTGCCACCGGAATCTGCAAAGCAGTTGCCGTCCTCTCTGGGTCCTGGTTGATGGCGGCCATGTGACCTGCCCCTTCATCTTTGTCGTCGTCCCGTCTTAGCTCAGGTAACAGATCAAGTGTGACGGAGCAGGGTAAACAGATTTCTTCTTCGCCTCAGCGAGAATTAGTATTTCGTGACAGAGGAGAGAAGCATGGCTGGCTTGGATATGGCTTTTATCGACCAAACGGTAACAGCCCTTGGTTCGGATTCTGATAGAGAGGAACCAGAGGATATGGTTCCTTGCACAGAGGAGATGCCTCCTGCTCCTGACTTTCAGCCTGCGGGCAAACGCTCCAAGCATACGCTCGAAGAGACAATGGGTCATCAGGAACGTTCTTATGCTCAGGTTGCCTCTGACTCTGTGGATTCTTAGGACATTGACTGGGAGCATTTGCTGGAGTTTGCCAACACTCTGCTTGGCAAGTATGTCCAACATAATCATGAAGCTTTTTCGGACTCTGGAACTGAAGATGTTCTGGAAGCCACGGTAGACCCGAAAACTGTCTTGCGTTCTTTTTCGGTGTTTTATGACCGGGCGGTTATTCTCTTCTTCACTGGTAGGATTCTAGTGCTTTCCCATATTCGCCAGTGGCTGCACCATTTACTACAGGGGGAGTGTGTTGAGGAGATTTTTGTTGGGCCCGAGGCTTCTATGAGGTGCTGTTTAAATCTGAGAAGCATCGGGTTGATCTTCTGTCTAAACTGCCATTGTTCTTTGATCACCGCTTGGTCCATGTTGTGCCTGATGGCAGACTTTCAACGCCTGCTTCAACGTGAATGCTCGGTGTGGGTTGAAGTGGAAAATTGCCCGGCTGTCTATTGGCCTTTGTTAAAGGATGCCATGGCCGCTGTGGGAACTGTGCTGGTCCCCTCGAGCCTAAGGGCCATGAATCGCAACCATTTATGTATGTTATGGGACACTGCTAGGAAAAGGCCTGCTTGGCTTCGTATTAATTGCTCTGGCATGCATCCTTTGCACTTTTGTTTGAAATGGGGCAACTTTGTAGGACACTGCTTTTCGTGTGGAAAATTGGGGCATTTTATGGCCGAATGCCCAGAGAAGCAACCGTTTTCAGATGCTGAGAATGTTGTGTTGCCTATGGAAGACATGGTGCTTGATGCTCCATCACAGGATGCAACCCAGCCACCTAAAGTTCTGGATAAAGGTAAACAACCGGTTTCGGGTTTGGATTCCCGTGGCAATGACTAGGTAGAGGCTCGTCCCAAAAAAGGTAAAAAGGTTGACACTGGCTTGGCGGCTACTGGGCCTAATGTTTCACAAGATTCCATGCGCACGTATATGCGCAGGAAAGAAATGTTGTCTTCCGAGCATGCTGCGCATACTATGGTTTCTTCTGCTCCCCGTAATCAGTCTACTAGGACAGTCTATACCGACGGTCCAAAGGGCCCACCCGCTAAGTTGGCTTTTGATTCTCGAGGGAATGTGATTACACCATGGGGTCGTCGTTATCCCCGTTCCATCCTCAAGACAGTGGATATTCTGTCTATCTCTAAAGCTGGCCGTCAGAACTCTTTTGCTGTGTTAGCTGATTTTTTGGATGAGGGTGTCCTTGATATTCTAGCAAAAAAGGTTAAATCGAGGTAAGTGGTGCCTCGTTCGTGATCTTCTCTTTGAATACACATGAAGATAGCCACGTGGAATGTGCGAGGCATTTGTTCTTGCCATAAGCAACACGCCATGTGGACTATATTGCATGAGAATCAGTGGGATATCTTGTGTGCGGTAGAGCACAAGAGTCATAGTGAAACTGGAAAAGTTGTGGATTGCCATGGGTTTCACTTGTTTTATGCAGGGACACACACCGGGCATTATTCTAGTGTGCTTATGATTGTACACGAGAAATATCAGTTGGTTCTTATTAAAAATGATGTGCATGGCCGCTTTGTGGTGGTTGAAGTTTTATTTGAAGGAGAGATCTTATGGTTGCCAGGCCTATATGCTCCGAATGACCCTTTATCCCGTCGGGATCTTTGGAATACCTTGAAGACCTCCTTGTCACTTGGCAGACGAGGTTTTTTGATAGGAGATTTCAATATGTGTGTTGATTCTTCGCAGTCCACTTTAGGGCATTCGGTGATGGACGCTCCGGAAAGTCGGGTATGGCATGAGTTTGCTCTTGCTGTACTTAAGCAAGATCTATGGTCCTGGCTACACCCTTCTGCTACAGGGTTTACTTTCCACTCGACGCAGTATGCAACTACATGGTCGTGGTTGGACCGCATGTACATTATGTAGGATAATGATTTTCTTCCTGAGATGCTGGAAATGACAGTCTTGTAGCAATATGCCTTGTCGGACCATTTCCCTCTCCAGCTTGAGATGCTTGCACAACCCATTGCACCTTTTATGAAATTGCTGGATAGACTCCCTTTACGTTTCATCTCCTCTTATTTGAAGCATTCACTCTTTCAAGGTTATATGCAGCAAGTGATTGATAGATTCTTATTGGACTTCGCCTCGGAGGGCACTGCTTCTTTTGAACGATTGCTCTCTAATGTGCAGCGGATTGCTCGGCAGTATGGGATCCACCATGCCTCTCTTTGTCAGCGACGTCGACACGTAGCGGAGGACTTACTGGCTTTGGTTCGTTCGCTGCTGGTGGACACTCCAGATGATGAATTTCTGCTGTCACTGGCAATGCGTTTGGCTAACCTTATTAAAGAGTTTCAGTTGAAATCTTATCAGAAGGCCAAATTGCAAAATTTGACTGAGAATTTGCAAGATAGTGCTTGTCAAACTCATAAGTTCTTTCGCGCTCTGCATGCCTCTCCTGCTCGAGAAAATATGACTAGACTCTAGACTTCAGAAGGTCAAATGGTCACTGACCCTTAGACCATTGTCAATATGTGCATGAATTATTTTCTAGATCTTCTTGGTTCTTCTCAGGCACCTTCTGATTAGGTTGCGCATGTACGTTCAGTCTTCTATGATCTAGTCCGACATCAGGTTCCACTTGATATGCAAACTACTTTGGAGACAGATATTTGTGAGGAGGAGGTTATGGATGTTTTGTTGCACCTGCCTAAGGATAAAAGTCCCGGTCGGGATGGTCTCACCAATGAATTCTTTGAGTGTTCTGCTACCCAACTGGTGAAGCCATTGACGGCTATGTTTCAGCAGGTTTGGGAAACAGGGTTCGTGCCTTTCTCATGGAAAGAAGGGCTTATCAAATTGCTTCCAAAGGTTCCTTCACTGTCACTGTTGCAACATTGGAGGCCAATCTCTTTGATGGGTTCGATGTATAAAATCTTTTCCAAAGTACTGGCGAATCGGCTCCACAAGCATCTTCCAGCCATTGTGCATCCTCTTCAATATGGTTTCATTAAGGGCCGCAACATTCTGCATAATATCTTAAATGTGCAAATAGCTATTGACTATGCAAGGCACTCTAGTCAGGAAGTGGTATTGGTCCAATTGGATCTGGAAAAGGCTTTTGACTATTTAGACTGGTCTTTCATTGCAGAACTTATGTCTACCATGGGCTTTGGCACTCGGATGTCCCGCTTGATCTACACCATAAGTGCTGCGGCTTCTTCGCGAGTTATGCTAAATGGTGGTGTTACAGAGCCCTTTGTCCTTGCACGCTCTGTGAGACAGGGTTGTCCTCTGAGTCCTCTCTTCTTTGCCCTGGCGACTCATCTGGTTCTTTCGATGTTATCCTCCATGGCAGCTTCTGCTCAATTGGCCGGATTGTCTCTTTCTTTTGGTCAGCACTTCATTAGTCAATCTTTGGCTGACGACAGCTTAATGATTTTACGTGCGGACAAGGATAATATTCACAAAGCATTAGATGTTTGGACGCTCTTTGGCCAGGCTTCTGGTCTTTGTATCAATACTTCCAAATCAGCCATTCTCAGTTGCACGGAGCTCGATTTACAGTCACTGGACTGGCAGGGTCAGGTTATTCCCCGTGGTTCCATTGTCAGGCATCTTGGGTACCCGTTGGGTGTTGATGTTCGGCCCAAACAACTACTACAGTGGATTTCAGAGAAATTGGCGGCGAAGTTTCTGTATTGGAAGTCGCAAGCTTGGCCCTTCCATGTTCGCCTCAAAGTGGCTCAGATAATTATGCTGCCAATGCTCACATATTTCTTGCCATTGCTGCCTTGGACTCCTACCACTTTGAATGCTCTCACGCGGCCCATTCGTTTCATGTTATGGAAGAAGGATTCATTGCAGGCAGGTATTTCGTGGATTTCGTGGTCGCATACATGTACTCCCAAACGCTTGGGTGGGGGGGCCATTTTGGATGCTGAAACTCATATGCTGGCCCTTCCTTGGTCTCTTTTTCGTGCCATGTGTGTGGAGCATCACCTGTGGGCCGTGATAGCCCGTTATTTTCTTGAGGACCGCGGGCTTCTGCATGGTAATACTCAAATTCGAAGCTCCTGGTGGCATGTTCTTAATGTAGACTCTCGGTTTTCGAGTCCTTCTTCATCCCTGCTTATTCACTTGGTCGGCTCCTGGCAATTGGTTCTCCAGAAGGCGCGTTGGCATCCAGCGGAGGCCCGCTTACATACTAACTCTTTTCAACTGGAATTGTTGGCAGCCTCGAGATTACTTTCATGGAAAGGCAAATAGGAGCTCAGGCCAAAATTTAACCGCATGGCTCATTTGGGCTTGACTTCTGTTGCAGATGCCACCCTTGCCAGTCGTAATGTCTTCATATCGTTTCGCATTGCCAGGCGGCTTTTCCGAATCCCTCGGGGATACCATGAGTTGTGGGAACAACTTTTGTTAGTCCTCCAGAGCAGGCAACCCTTTCTTGCCCTTGCTGTGGATCGCCCTTGGCAGGATTGGGTCCTGGCAGGCCGGTTGAATTTGGAAAAGGCCTAGGCTAACCAAGTGTACCATCTTCTGATTAAAGATCATCAATGGCTTGTCACTAAAGCCAATACTGTATGGGGGTTGCGGAAATCTCAGTCATGGTGGAAGGCAACTGTGATGGAGGGCTGGGTGAACAAGACACCTTTCAAATGCAAGGTCTTTCTTTGGAGGGTAATGATTGGTGGTCTTCCTCTTGCCTCCGCCCTTTCCAAGTGTCGAATCTCTAACGGCGATTGTTTCTTCTGCACCACTATGGTGGAATCGGCCCGTCATCGATTTATCTCTTGCCCTCTCGCTAAGAATATCTGGTCGTTCTTGTCAGCGATTTGGAGAGCGGTGGTTGGTTTCTCGCTGAGCCCTTTCGATTGGGTTTTTGTACGCCCAAAATACCCCACACCGGCACAGTTGCATATGAAGATCTTGTTCCATTTTCTTAGATATTGGGGATGCTGGCACATTTGGACCACTCGGAATGCCTTTCTTTTTGATTCGGCATCTAATGTTCTGAGACACATTGCCAGGCTTAAAGGCCTTTTGCTTTGGCAGATAGATCTCATTCGGCACTCTGACTTGCTCCCTCGGGAAGACTTACTTCCCTGGCATATGGCAATTTCCACTGTGTCTTTGCCATGACTTGTGTATCGCTGTCCGGGTTTTGTACTGACAGTTGACACACGCTGGCGTACAGCCATCGTGTTTCTTGTAATCATGTAAACTTGTACCTTTTTTCGTAATTAATACAATTACCTTTTACGAAAAAAAAGAAAGAGACAGTGAAACATAGAAAATCTGCAGTGAAGAATGCTGTATAAGAATGCAGAGTTATACACGGGTGCAGAGAGAATATCTGCGTATGTCTCCGCCTTGAGGCCCGAGTGCTGTCTTTGTCAGCAGCAGGCTGTAATCTTTCTGATACAAGTGAGTGACAATGTGCTGGAGGGCTGCTATAAATAGCAGAAAAGAAAAGGCAAAAAAGGACCAGGTTGGCAGCATTAAATGCAGCTGACTGGTGCAGAACTGTCCGACTGCCCTTGCTTGGCCGACTGCAGACTGCCACATGGCATCTGCCTTGGCTGTTGATGTGGCTGTTGACGTGACTACTGTGCTGTCCTGCTCTGGCCTGCTCTGCACATGGTAACACTCCTAGCTGTCTAGAGAATGACAATCTCTAACACAAGTGGGGGTCATTCACTAGGAACCCGTGTAGAAACAAAGAGAGAAGTGTTAGTAGTCTAGTCAGCTCATGTGTGAGTTTGGGCCATGCTTGACATTATTGGGTAATTTAGGCATTTTATAGTGGTCATTTTAGTGATTATTTAGGCATTTATTGCTGGCCGACCAACTTCGGAGAGTTGTGAGGGATGATGACCGTATCACCGATACTAGAAAGTAGCTAAGGAAGGGGCAATCAAGCTCTTTGCGCGGTTTGAAGAAGTGGGTCCCTTCCATGTCGCGGACTTCTCCTTGGCCGAAAGATCGGAGTCGGAGTTTGAGGAAGAGGATGATGCGTTGGAGGAGGCTGCATTCCGCTTCGTTGTCTTCTTCCGTGAGGTTGCTAACTCCTTGTAGTCCTTTCGCAAAGTGACTCTTCTTACCACAATGATAATATTGGGCCGTCGACTTCTTCTTCTTGTCACCTCTCTTTGAAGCTGTAAAGGTCTCACTGGTTCCGCCATAATGAAATGAGAGCCTCCCCTATAAGCACAAAGATGTCTTATGCTTAAGTAGCATTGAGGACATATGTAAAGCTCACATGTGTAGAGGATGTCTGTGCCCTCAAAGCATTTGCCACTCCATCAAACTTCGGTGGGAGCTTGTAGAGTACTGTGCCCACTAGATGTGCCTCTAGAAGGGCAGACTGCATGTGTCGAAGCAGGTCCTGTACCTGTGTAACACGGAGCAAAAATGATTGAATGGTGTCCTTGGACTTAAACTTCATCTACTGAAGCTGTCCACAAAGGGTCATAAGACACATAGGGGAAGGTGCCACGTACATTTGAAGCTTTGATCATATCTCTAGTGATGTCTTGTAGGAGGTAACCATCGGTAGAACTTCTTTAGAAATACACCGAAGCAATGTAGAATACGCACATGCATCGTTCGAATCCCATGTAAGCACAACTTCCTCATGGTTCTTCTCATCAAAATCTCCGGGAAGAGGAAAATGACACCGGGACCAAGGAATAGCTCCACATACAATGTACCAAATTTTCTTTGGCACAAACCAAGCTTTCATCATAGCACTCCATGTAAGATAGTCAAGTCCATGCAACTTATCATCTGTAGAAGTGCACGGAGGAGCCATTTGGAGAGGAGAAGAAGAGAAGATAGAGGATAGAGGGTATACGGAGAGGGAATACAGCCAAACCAACAGCAAAGACTTCACAAAATGAGAATTCACATGCAGTGTAACCAAAAATCTGACAGAAAACGAAAGCCAACTGTTGCAAAATGAAGAAAAAACAATCAAAAACTGTTAAAACGGCTTATACAAAGAATTGCCCAGCCACGGCTAGGGGCAGAAGACAAAAAATGCAGGCTGGTGTAGCATTGAATGCAGCAAACTGACGATGATAGGCTGAAATCCAGGTGCAGGCTGAAAATGCAGGTTGCTGGTTTGAAAAAAGCAGGCCTGATCAGCAGGGGGAGAAAGACTTGTAATCAACAGAAAAATTGCAAGAGGAACTGAGATCTTGCAATCTGATACGATGTTAGAAGTGGTGCAGCAATGGAAGCATAGACAAAGTGCTGAAATAAATTGTTGAACACAAGACAGAAGAGAGAGGAAACAAAAGAACAAAATGCGTACAACAGTGAGTCAGTGGCTGTGTGGGCATATGCACTGGCTTCTCTCTCCAACAAGAAGAACACCTGAAGAATGATGATGACTAAATGAGAGGAGGAGGAGCCATTGAATACATAGGCCCAAAATATGCCAAATATGGCAGCTCGTCGCCAGCAATAAATGCTTAGATAATCACTAAAATGACCACTATAAAATGCCTAAATTATCCAGTAATGTCAAGCATAGCCTAGACTCACACATGAGCTGACTAGATTGCTAACAAGAAGGTGGGGATATATGAGGCCAAGTTTGCTCCCATCTTCTAGATGTGTCAAAGTGCCGATCTCTTTTGGATTTGGGCTTTGGTCCTTGGTTTCTTCGTGTTATTCCTTATGATCTTGACGATCATAACCGTCTTTGCAACGATCCAATTGACGAGAGCGTCAGCCTTCTAAGCTTTGACAGTCCTCATTATTGCCATTAGACCAGTTGAACTGGTAATCTGTCTATCATTCGAAGTATCTGCACAAAGACAAGAAAATCTGCTATGTTTTGATGTTGGGCTGCCCTAACAGCAGAGTGATCTGCTACACTGTTGCAAGACAGCCTGTAGATGCTCCACACATGCGAGAAATAGAATGAACACTGCAAAAAAGTCTGTATTTTCAGGTTGCTGGGGGTATAGCAGCAGTTGCCCACTTCTTGATGGCTGGAAAACACAAAAACCTGCACAATTACAGCAAGATATGTGTGGTCTCCTCTTTGTAGAAGCTCCGGGTCCTCTGCTTTGGCGATGATAGCATATGAGAGTGCACAAGGGAAGAGAAACTTGAACATGAAGGGAAGAGAGAGACTGATATGAACATAGAGAAGAGAAGGAAAAGGCTGTGCTAATCTGAAAATGAAATCTGAAGATACAACAGACTGTCCCTGTATGCAGCCCAAGGCATCAATGAAGGCACCGGATCAAGCTGATGACGAAGAAAGTGGACAAGCTGGACAGAGAGTGTGCTGGCTGCAAAACAGAACGAGTGTGGGGCTGGCGGGGGACTGCTAGTTATAGCAGCAGCCCTAGAAGATGGCCAACCTGCAGCAGGCAGCTGCAAGTAATCAGCTGACCTGCATAGTGCAGCTCACCAGCCCCAAAGCAGCTGCCTATAGTGTAAACACAAATTGGCTCACAGTCCAGCAGTGTGAACACTCTAAAACACACCAAAAACTAAAATGCACTGAAATGCTAGGGCTGGAAACGGAAATGCACAAACAGTCAGAGCTCGTATGTCTCTGTCAGACTTTGACAAAATTCACAACCAGGAGATGACAAACATCGAAAAGACAAGAATGCTAAAAATGATTTCCCAGCAGTTCTTCATGTGCAGTGGTCCTCTTGGCTTTGAATCATTTAAAGAAACAGGAGTGCTTTGTCAAGAGAATTGATCTTGAAAAGAGGGAAGTTGAAGAAATCCACAATCAGAAATGTCTTGTTTAAAAGTTGCTAGAGCAGTAGAAAAGTCTCATTCTTATTCCATCTGTCTTGTATATGATCTCAACCTTCATTTGAGACCTTGAATGCCTGAAACTGAGAAGTAGTTGCCATTTTATGAATGCAAAGCCTCTAAAAAATATCCAAAAGATGTGATATCTCTTAAATGTGTGCTTTGAGTATTTGTATGTGCACTCTTTTGGTTGGCATTTCTAGTTAATTACATACAAACTAGTGTTTTTTTTTCCAATTTCAGCCTGCAGGAGTGTTGATTTTCCGTGCATTGGAGAGGTTGGACTGTAGTTTTCTGTTTGAGAGGTTGCTCTCAAGGTCTATGGATGAAGAGTCACAAAGACTTGTGCTGGGATGCAAGACTGCTTGCTGCATTTTGACTTTTATTTTTGGTCTTGAAGGAAAGATGCATATTACTGGGGGACGGGGTTGGCCTTGTCCATTTCAACAGCTTACTGCTGTTAGTGAGACATCCATACAGCATTTATTCTTTTTGGGATACATGGTCAACCTACATCTCAGGCTTTCATAGCTGAGACTAGCAGAAACTTAAGTCAATGATGGAGGAATTGGAGTCGCATTATGGGTTTTTTGGCTATTATGTGGGTAATGAGGAAGATGATGTTGGGTCTGTAGGTCTTTTCAGCATGCAACCTGGTAAACATGACCTGCCGGGGATAGTAATGCTCTTATAGTTCATCTTTTTCATATATGTCAGATGCTACATAGTGGATTTTTATTTTTCAGATTGAAGTACTGTCCAACTTGTTAACTGTGAGAAGATCATGTAAACCACTCCAAGGTAACCTTTGCTTATTGGTCAATATATTCCAGATCAAGTGTTTCTAGAGATGGGCTCTTGTAGGACCTGCTATTCACCAAACTGAATTTAGAAAAAACAATGAGAAACTGCCCAAAAACTACTGAAGAATCTAGACCATCATAGAAATTCCTCACAACTGTTGAAAATTACAAAAAGTTGGAAGTTTAAGCTCTGTGACCTTTGTACAAGTGAACTATTGAGCTGGAATGAATCATATAAAAGGTTTGCTAGGTAGAAGCCATAGACGTAAATGGGCAGCCATTTAAATAGGTTAGGAGGGAAGCCCTGGGGCCTCTGCTTTCTAGTAGTGCCGGTCTCTTCACTTGGCTTTGCTTGAAAGCACAGATCTTGCCATGTTGATTTTTTTTTAGGTGACCCAACTGTGCTTCCCATATAGCTCACCTCACTAGACATCTCCATGTGTTGAGTTATTTGGGTGTTCATTTATGTAAATGTTCTATGGCTTGTTTGAGTTGGGCTGGCAAGTGTGTGTTTGGTTTATTTACTTTGGACCAATTTTGCAGTGTATAGTACAAAAAAGTTTTCATCTTCACCACTTTTTGGTGGTTGTTGTTGTTTTCTCTTTTTTTTTTGGTGGTTGTATCTAAGAGGTTGCAGACTACTTGCATTCTCTCGATTATGTCAATGTGTTTTGCTCTACTGGTATTCTATGAATGGAACATAATTTTCATATAGGATGCAGACAGCCTTAATATGAGTGTGTAAGTTGAGCTTTGCATTATGCAGGTGAAAGTTGGAATACTTGGAGCTGAGGAGTGTGGAGAAGTTGAAGAATGGTTTAATTATCGTATGTCACGAGCTGCACCCGATGTTTGTGCAAATTTCCTCGGGAGCTTTATCGCTGATACGACCCGTGGCCAGTTCACAGAGGGAGGAAGATGGTTAGTGTGGAAGTTTGAGGTGATTTGGGTTTGAAACCTTGAAACTTTTTGGTCTTCCTTTTTTCTTGTATGCTTAAGGTGGTGCAATGCTTGAATATGATATTGATTTGATTGCCGGAAAGTTCCATTGACTATATGAATGAAAGGCATCTGATCTAAATGAATGTACAAAGATTAGAAGCGTTAGATGAATGTGTGTTTGAGTTGTTAGAAGCGCAAGATTTCTTGGTAGTTGTAATACATGTTGGTCGGTAGTTAGTTGGATGCTTGATAAAGGCTTCTCAACAAATCAACGGACAGACTTGTGGTGTGAGGGTTAGTCTTTTTGTATAGAATTGAATAGTGACTGAGCTAAATTCCTCACATCATCCACTAAGATAGAATAGCAGAACTCTTAAACTGCTTTGTATAGGCCTGGGTCAAAAGTGTAGTCCCGTTGTTTGGTATAGTCCAACTAATTGGGCTGATCACAATTACACACATACACAACATCATACAAAATTTACATCAGCAAAACACAAACAAGTTGATTGGATTGTTTCACCCAGTGAGTAGTAATCATGAAGTGATTATTTTAGAGACCTGTTAAAGAAAACTCAAGGCTGAAGCATCCTGCAGGTTGCTAGGGTGGCAAGCAAACTCATACAGGAGTTTGGTACATCGTGAATCTTATCCGAGATACTAGGGACTTGGATGTCCCAATGCCATTGGGCATGTGCCATGAGTGTTGGGATGTGTCAAGCATGGAACACTGAGCCCTGTAAAGAACTTTGACCTTTGGACAGTCACATGAAATCCTTCATACAATAACACTTTGAAGTATCTAGCATTCTGAGGCATGTGCAAGACCAGAACAAATAGGGGGTTGCAGTGCAATCAATGCTGAGCTAGATTTAGAAAGATTTATCCTCATGAGATTGATAATAAGTAGGTCCCTTTGTTTGTATAGGCTTCTCTTAGAAGCCTTGCAGGTTTTTCATTCAGGACTAGTAGTAGTAATGAGATCTTACATATCCCTAGCAAACAATACTAGAAAAGCATAAAATGTTAGTCAAGTATATTGTCAGACCATGTCTGGTTATTGATCAGGCAAAGTGAATGATGGACTCGAGGATTGATAATCTTGACGTCCCTTATGACTTTGAGGACCAGTCTGATTAGGAGCAGATTACTTGATATTAACCAAGAAAAACTAACTATTTTAAGATGAACAAAGAAGTTCAATTATGGAGGTATCTCATGCACGTCAAGATTCAGCCTACATGATCCATAAAATAACTCCAAATAGGATAAAGAGGCCATATGATGACATTTAGTGGGCACCCATTGGATCTGTTTTATTAAGGTGATTTTGTCAACATTATATTACACTTAAATTAAAAGACGTGGGGCAATTTGATATTTTAATTGAGTAGACTTAGTTAGAAATGAAGGGTTCACAAAAAGAGTGACAATGAAGAGCCAATAGAGTGATACTCAAGGATGGACTGTTTGAGGTTTTACATAATCCAAAACATAAGAAATCTTACATGACTCAATTGTTTAACACACATTAAAACATATATTTAGTATATATGGACACTTGTTTCATAGCTTCAAGTGGCTAAAATGATGCATCTTTTGTGAAAAATTTTCATTATTGGGGTGGGGCACAATTTGCTTTCAAGGGTTATCACTTTATTGGCCCCTTTACCTTATCCATTTAGTGGAACCCAAGTTGGCTCTTGGATAAAGGCAACCAGTCCCACGTATTTGACCAAGTTAAAGGTTTTGTCACAAGCCACATGCTACTTGATCAAAGGACTATTTGTCCCTTGTGTTTGATGAAGTGAACATGTTGTAATAAGGCACAAGAAACCTAGGAGTCGATTTGAAGTTTCATGATGTGCAAACACATGCTAATTGCTCTGTCTCCTTTAGTGTATGCAATATGGGCTCCTGCAATAAAAATGCCTAAAGAGTCAAGGAGGATAATTGCTTGTTGAATTGACTTTGCACACAATATTTGCACTACATCTAATTGTAGGGAACAATTAATCTTGTGATTTGTGAGCTATGGAAGTTCGAGTGCTAAAGTTGTGCAGTGGGTAGTCAAGAACCATATCCAAACAAGATGTAGAACACAGCTAATTTGTTCCAAAATGGTATGGAAAATGGAGTGAGAAAGACTATAGGTCATATCCTATTTAACTTGAAAATCTTTATATGGATGTATCTGAGAGGGAAGTAATGGTGGGATGCAAGGTAGAAACTATGGAGTGCAAGAGGGTTGAGAAAGAGAACACAAGAGAGTTATGTGGGTACAGAATGAATGGCACCCTTATTCTTTATTATTTTCACATGTACAATTTATGCATATACAAGGGGTGCACGCCTGCTATAGGCCATTGGCTTTTATCCTAGCAATCTCCCATTTGTGAGAAGATTTGCAAAGTTATCATCCGTTTGAATCTTGACAAGCTCAACATGCTTGTTCTCAAGCACCTCCTTGATGAAGTGATACTTCACTTCAATGTACTTTGTCTTTGCATGCAAGCTAGGGTTCCGTGCCAAGTGAATGGCACTTTGAATATCACAATGCAATGTAGGCACCTCTCCTATAATGCCAAAGTCTCCCACTAGATGAGTAAGCTATATAGTTTCCTTAAAGGCCTCAGTGGTTGTAACATATGCTGCCTTAGTGGTAGGTAAAGTTGTACATGGCTACAATTGAGAGACCAAGAGATTGCACCACCTGTGAAAGTGAAGATAAAACTTGTTGTAGAACTGTTAGAGTCTATACTCCCTACAAAATCATCATCTTCATATTGAAGAATAGACGAATCCTTCCTTCCAAAGCATACACACATAGATCTAGTGCCATTCATGATTCAAGTATCTTATGATACTCTTTAGTACCTCCCAATGCATCTTACTAGGATTTGCTATATATCTACTAACCACTCCTACTGCATAGGCAATGTTTGGACATGTAGCAACCATAGTGTACATCAAACTACTAATTATGGAAGCATACGGAATCTTGGCCATTTCAGCCTTTTGCTCATTTGACTTGGGGTTGTTCTCTTGGCTAAGTTTTAAATATAGAGGCAATGGAACTCTGATAACCTCGTCTCCATATTGAAATGCTCCAATACCTTCCCAATGTATTTCTTTTAGGATAAATAGAGTATCTTTTTGTCTCAATCTCGCATAATGGGCATATGAAGAATGTGATGAGTATTCATTTCAAAGGTTTCATGCAACCTTTTCTTTAAAGCATCCACATTGATGACTAACTTTCCAACAATCAACATGCCATCCACATAAATAATCAAGATCATAAGGCTACTATCCCTAGCCTTCATCGTGTATAGGCAATAGTCAGTCTCGCTTCTAGTGTACTCTTGAGATTGCATAAAGGCATTGAACTCATGACACCATTCCTTGGGAGTTTGCTTCAAACCACATAAGCTCTTATGCAGCTAACACACCAATTGCTTCTTGCCCTCCATAATAAACTCCTCAGGCTACTGCATGTAAATATCCTTATGCAAGTCCCCATGCAAGAAAGTGGTCTTTATATCCATCTGAACTAACTCCATGTCCTGTTTAGCAACCGAAGCAAGGACTGTACAAAGGATGGTCATCTTGACTACGGGTGAGGATATCTCATCAAAGTCAATTCCATTCTTCTACTTGAATCCTTTGACCACCAATCTTGCCTTGTACTTAGGCAATGCATTGGATGGAGAACACCTTTAGCTTGTAGACTCACTTACATGGCAATGCATGTTTACCTTAGGCAAAGGAACTAACTCCCAAGTAGTATTCTTTTTCAAAGGACTAACTCCTAGGTTATATTTTTTTTCAAAGAATCCATCTTTGACTGCATCACTCTCTTCCAATTATGATTGTCATCCCTAGTCATAGCATCAATATAACAAAAAGGCTTACCATAATTTGTGGCCATAACATAGTCTATAGACGAAATGTATTTATTTGGCAGTTGAGAAACCGTCAAAGACTTGTGTAAAATTGGCTTAATAGGAGTCGTTGGCTGCCCTACTTGTCTATCTTGTAAGACATGAGGATGTCCACCATCTCATGGCACTTCCACCTTAGCATTAGTAGGCTGTCCTAGTTTTGCATCATGTGAAACATGTCATATAATATGCTTAAGTGCTAGTTGCCATCCTCTTGAAATATCACTCTGTGGATCTCAACCGTTTTGATGGGCTACTTATGCATCTTATCCTCATGAAATATGACATCATGGTTGTGTATTAACTTCTTTGATTCAAGATCCCACAAGTGATAGCCCATTTCACCGGATTCTCCATAGCAAAGAAATAATAGCTAGGTCTCTTGCCAAACTATAACTCCTCTAGTATCTTGTTATCCAATGGCTTGCTAGGAGACTTATTGATCAAATACATTGTTGTTTTTACAATTTTAGCCCAAAATCCATCAGTGAAACTAGCATTAGAGAGCATACTACAGATCCTTTTTTGAATGGTCTTGTTCATTTACTAGGCCATGTCATTTTGAGTAGGATTCTTAGGAGTTGTCAACTCTCTTTTGATACCACGGCTTGCACAAAAGTTCATAAAGGCATGCAAGGTCTACTCTCCACCTTTATCAGTCCTCAAGCACTTAAGCTTCTTGCTTGACTGATTCTCTGCAAATGCCAATAGTTTTTGAAATGCATCCAACACATCACTGTTCTTGTGAAGAGGATAAACTCAAATCTTCCTTGTGGCATTATCTATAAAAGTGACAAATTATACTACTTTTTCCAATGAAACTATGGGTATTGTGTCAGAGTGCAGCGGTGCGGAAGCGTAGGACTGAGAGAGAGAACGCAGAGAGAGAAGGGAGAGAAAGAGACAGTGGACAATGAAGATCTGCTGTATAAAGAATGCTGAATACAAAGATATACACGGGCGCAGTGAGCTGGACTGCGTGTCTCCACCTCGAAGTCTGCTGCAATCTGCACTGTCTGCTGTCTGAAATCTGTGAACAGAGACAGAGACTGCGCGTCACCGGTCTGTAATCTGCGTCAGAGAAGAAGTGTACAGACTGCTGAAAGTGTCGACTATTAAATAGTCGAAAATTGCCACGAACTGGGGCGCCAAAAACAGGGCGTAGCCTGGAAACAAGTCGGCTGCATTAAATGCAGCCGACTGGGCTGCAACCAGTCGGACTGCCACGTGGCAGTCCGACTGCACAGTCCGACTGTGCAGCTGCCCTCCAAAACAGGCGATGATCTGGACAGGGCAGAAGCCTGAGGGATTTGGAATGTTGCCGAAGTAGAGCCTGAGGAAGCGCCTTCGTAAACAAATCTGCAAGATTGTCCTCCGTCTTGCAATACTCCACAGTGATGGTCTCATCCAGAAGCTTTTCTCAGATGAAGTGGTACTGAATCTCAATGTGCTTCGTCCGGGCATGAAAAACAGGGTTCCTTGCCAAGGCAATGCAACTCTCATTGTCACATCGCAGCAATGTAGGACGAGACTGGGGGCACCCAAGCTCCTCCAACAATCTCCGAAGCCACACAACCTCGCATGTGGTGGAAGACGCGGCCCGATACTCCGCCTCAGTAGACGAAAGGGCTACCGTGGGCTGC
The DNA here is from genome assembly GCF_053477565.2 of Lygodium microphyllum. Taxonomy (NCBI): domain Eukaryota; kingdom Viridiplantae; phylum Streptophyta; class Polypodiopsida; order Schizaeales; family Lygodiaceae; genus Lygodium; species Lygodium microphyllum. The sequence continues at coordinate 22,549,814 of NC_141151.1, forward strand.
TTCTTGCTACTCCATGAAATAACACCTGCACCCAAAGTAAAGCAGTAACCTGTAGTAGACCGCCTGTGGTCCACGTCAGCGGCCCAATCCGAGTCGCTTCAACCTGCAAGTACAAGATCTGACCCATCTGTCCCTGCAGGGTAATGAATCCCCAAATCAGACGTCCCCCTCAGATACCGAAGTATCCTCTGAGCAGCCTGCCAATGCACCGTCTTAGGTTCACTCATGAACCCTGCCAAGAGCCCAACAGCAAAACATAGATCAACCCTGGTGTTGAGAAGCCAAATCAAGGACCCTATCAACTGTCGATAGCGGGACGCATCCGCCAAAGGAGAAGCTGAATGGGAAGTGGCCTTCCAGTTCGGATCCATAGGTGTAGAGAGGGCCCGACAATCTTCCATCTCAAAAGACACCAAGAGCTCCTGTATATATCTCTGTTGGGAGATAAAGATCCCCCTCTGAGACTGATAAATCTCATGGCCTAAAAAGAAATGGAGTAGCCCCAAATCCGTCATCTCGAACGTCCGATGTAAAGCTGACTTTGTCTCCTGGACTTGCTGTGCATCATCACCTGTGACAATCAAATCATCAACATATAATACAAACAGCACACAACCATCCTCGGAAGTGTGAACATACAGCTGCGAATCGGCCTTGGACCGCCGATATCTCAACTGAGACTGGAGGAACGAATCAATCTTCTCGTTCCAAGCTCGCGGGGCCTGCTTGAGGCCATACAGGGCCTTTTTCAACCTGTAGACTTTCCCATCTGAAGAACCAAAGCCAGGAGGTTGCTCAACGTAGATCTCCTCCTTCAAATCACCATTCAGGAAGGCCGACTTCACATCCAACTGATAAACAGGCCATCTCCTATGGCCAGCCAAAGCAAGAACAGCTCTAATGGTTGCCATACGAGCTGTGGGGGCAAAGGTGTCATGACAGTCAATCCCTGGGCGCTATGCAAAACCCTTAGCAACAAGGCGAGCCTTGTGCTTATCCAAAGTACCATCACTGAGATATTTGGTCTTGAAGACCCACTTGACTCCAATCACCTTCTTCTTCGGGGGGCGTGGCACAAGTGACCAAGTGCCATTCCTCTCAATAGGCTCCAACTCAGCTTCCATAGCTTTCTTCCATGGGGCGGACTGTAAAGCCTCCTTCACAGAGGTGGGCTCTCGATCCTGCATAACACGGGACATCAAACAATAGTTGGAGCATACAAGCTCCGAAGAATGCGCCTGGTGCCTCCGTGACCGCCGCGGACCATCCTGCGGTCCCCACTCCTCAGGAACCCCCTCGATCCCTGAATCACGGAGTGTGTCACGGGCCCAGCGAGGAGGAGGCCGAACCTCCCCTCGTCGTTCTCCATCAGCAGAAGACTCTGGAATATCCACTGGTGGAACAGTAGACTCTGTGTGAGAAACAGAATCATAATCAAAAGGCACGGGCTCCAGTGGAACTGTAGAAGGAGCCCAACTCTCCCCTGGATCTCCAAGAACGGGATGCTCCTCACCCGTTGAAGAAGCCGGAACCTCCACAAACCGCACATCACGGCTAGTGTACACATCCCGCTTGACGGGATCATACAGTCGATAGACTTGGGACTGGGAGCTGTAGCCAACAAATACCTGTTTTCGAGAAGCCGCTTCAAATTTATCACGGTGAGCCTTGGGAATGTGAACATAGGCATCACACCCAAAGACCCGAAAGTAAGAAACATCTGGCTTCGTCCCAAAATAAGCCCACGGCCGAAGTAGGGGATCGATTAAGGATGTGGACTGCAGTAGCCATGGCCTCGGCCCACAGAACCTGAGGGGTCTGTCGGTGCTCCATCATGGTGCGCGCCATCTCGATCACACTGCGGTTCTTCCGTTCTAGAATACCATTTTCTTGAGGAGTATTGGTATTGGCAAACTCCTGGTGAATTCCTCTATCTGCACAAAACCGAGCAAATTCATTAGACACAAATTCACCTCCCTTGTCGGATCGCAAGGTCTTCAACTTCCGGCCTGATCGGTTCTCCTCAAAGAGAAGCCAATCCTTGAAGTGCGAGAAAGCTTCTGACTTTAGTGCCAAAAAGTAGGCCCATGTCATCCTGCTGTAGTCATCCACGATCAGCATGAAGTACGAGCTCCCACGCAGGGACTCATTCCTCGTAGGGCCACATAGATCCGTAGATACTAGCTCCATCGGTGAAGTAGACCGCCGCGAAGCTGTGTGGGGAATGGCATCTCTATGCTGCTTCCCCCGTATGCAGGAGACTCATGGCTACTGGCTCACCACTATATCCGGCAACCCTCGAACAAGCTGTCCACGTGACGCCCTCCGAAGATAGTCATAGTTCAGGTGACCAAACCGAGCATGCCATAACTCAGACTGTGACTGTGAGGTAAGAAGAAGAGTAGAGAGGGCAGTGGAAGACTTCAGTTTGTAAATGCCGTTCTCCTCATATCCGGATGAGAGAACCTTCCTCGATCCACGATCAAGGACTCGCACAGTAGAACTGTCAAACTCCACCAAAAGACCAAGGGAGCAAATCTTATGAACTGAAAGGAGATGGTACCCTAATCCAGGTACATGCAAAACCTCTGAGGTATGGGTGCCACCTCGTCCATCTGGAATAAGCTGCATCTTACCCCGTCCTGCAACAGAAACTGAAGAGCTGTCTCCAATGAGAACCTGCCCACGCGAAGGTCGCAGCTGGGCAACACCATCTGATGAAGGAGTCATGTGCCGTGAGGCACCACTATCAACAATCCACTCTCGAGCCTGGGGAGCCGTCATCGCAGCATCAGAAGCATTCGGTGAAGCGTCCTCAATGACAGCTAGATGAAGAAATGCAGCTGATGAGGGTGCAGCCACTGCTCCAGAATCCTTGGTATCCTTCTTCTTGGTGTCCTTCGTGTCTTTGTCAGGGCAATCTTTCTTCCAATGGCCAGTCTTTCCACAAATATGACATGTGGAGTCTTTGTCCTTGTCCTTGTCCTTGTCCTTCTTGGACTTGTTATCCCCCTTCTTCTTCTTTTGGTCCTTCCCCTTCTTCTGAGAGGCTTGACCTGTCAACGCCTCCGACTTGGAAGCATTCTGTCCCTTTAACTGTTCCTCTTGGTCCAAGACCATAGGAACCAACTCTTCCCAGCGAAGAGTAGACTCTCACCCCGAAGTAATGAGGGCAGAGTAAAATGTACCGAATCGTGGCGGCAACTGGGACAATAGTGTGATCGCCATGTCTTCGGAGGAAATCGGCTTCCCCGCATTCTGAACCTGCATCTGTAGCTGCCTTAGCTTGTTAATGTGCTCCCGTAGCGAAGAAGACTTGTTTACGGACAAAGTCCGCATCTGAACCTCCAAAGAAACCCTCTTCATCAGGGTCATCCGATTGTACATTTGATCAAGCTCCAGCCATATCTCACGAGCCACCGTCAAGTGCTCGATGTGAGCGATCACGGCTGTAGTGCATGATAGGAAGAGAAAGGATCGAATCCTGGCATTCAGTTTGTCCCAATGAGACTGGGCCCTGGCCAACTCCGTACGAGCATCGGAAGAGAGTTTGGACTCATCTCTTACCGAAGGCCGGTCAATATCCTCCTGTACCAACTCCGCCAAATCATAGGACTCAAGGATGGCCAACATCATAACGCGCCAAATGCGGTAGTTGTCGCCGTCGAGCTTCTGATCTGTAGGAAGAGCCGGTAAGACAGGCACCTTCCGGTCCATAATCGCCTGGAACTCCAAGTCCATCTCTGTAGACATCTTCACCTGCAATGCCTTCTCAAATGCAAAAGCAGCCCCCTCTGACTGGGTAAACGCAGCCTGCTAAGGCTCTTCCGCGTCCTGAAGTTTCTTCACCCGCCGGAGGCGATAAAAAAGCAAAACCTGCACTTTTAGACTGAAAACTCAAACTTCCTCCGCGTCAAACAGCAGTAAACAGCAGCAAATCCACCACCTGTACTCCTTTCCTGTGCGCCCACACTCGTTTCAGCCTTGTTCCAAGGTGCAGCCCTCCTGTCTGCCCTTAAACGCAAAAAACGCAAATTTGTGTCGCGATGGAAACTCCTCTTCAGGTTGATTCTGCGCTCAGTCAGCCCTCAAACACTGCTCTGATACCATGTCAGAGTGCAGCGGTGCGGAAGCGTAGGACTGAGAGAGAGAGAACGCAGAGAGAGAAGGGAGAGAAAGAGACAGTGGACAATGAAGATCTGCTGTATAAAGAATGCTGAATACAAAGATATACACGGGCGCAGTGAGCTGGACTGCGTGTCTCCACCTCGACGATGCGACCTGCTGTCCACCTCGAAGTCTGCTGCAGTCTGCACTGTCTGCTGTCTGAAATCTGTGAACAGAGACAGAGACTGTGCTTCACCGGTCTGTAATCTGCGTCAGAGAAGAAGTGTATAGACTGCTGAAAGTGTCGACTATTAAATAGTCGAAAACTGCCACGAACTGGGGCGCCAGAAACAGGGCGCAGCCTGGAAACAAGTCGGCTGCATTAAATGCAGCCGATTGGGCTGCAACCAGTCGGACTGCCAGGTGGCAGTCCGACTGCACAGTCCGACTGTGCAGCTGCCCTCCAAAACAGGCGATGATCTCTAACATATTGTTCCATGCAAATCACTATGAACCAAATCAAGTCATTCTGATCTTTTACTTCCTCTACTTCTCTTATACGATATTTTAGTTTGTGTTTCAAAGAGTGAATATTGATAAAACTCATAATTACCAAGATAAAAAAAAGTTAGACAAGGGGCATAAAGCTTTCATATTGAGTAACTGACATTTGTTTTCAACGACGATGCCATAAATAAATAGATGGCTATTTAGTGATAACTAGAATATGATCTATACCACCAAAAACATGTAAAGGATACAAAGTACTAGATTTCAGTCCTTTGGTCACAATAAAAGATCTCTTGCAAATCTTCCACACATGATTACCAAAGGTCACTCTATAATCACAATCATCAAGCAATTCTATACAAATTAAACTTTTTGTGAAGTCTGGAATATGCCGTACATTTTGCAAGCCAAAAGAAGAACCATTTGGCAATGACAAATGTATATCCTCAATGCCAACAATATTATATGCATAGTTATTTTCTAGATGGATGTATTTTCTCTTTCCAACATCATAAGTAGAAAACCACTCCTTATGTGGAGTAACATAAGTGATGCTCTAGAATCCATACGCTAGTTTTGAGACATGTCACTATTCATGGTAACCAAGAATGCGTCACCAAAAGAGGATACAAATAAAACATCACCCTCATCTTGGCACATGCATTAATCTCCTCAATCTTTACCTTGCTTTTCTCTTTGCTATCATTCTCATTTGCCTTCTTGCCCTTTTGCTTGTTTTTTCATTTGAAGCAGTCATTTTTATGTGTCACTTCTTGTTATAGTAGTAGCATTCAGCATCCTTTTTATTACATGACTTACCTTTTGACTTGTCTACTTGTCAAGATCCAAGGCTCGTGACCACTCGTCACTCAACATTGGCAAGAGCATGGCGGAAATGGCCGTTGCCGTCCCCTCTGTCCCCTGTTACTATGGTGAGCTGCTATCCAAACCAAAATAATTTTATTCTGTGTAAAAGTGAGAATTGAAAACTGCACAAAATCAACTCTTTGATTGCTTAGATTTGTAGCTCTCATCGTGCTCCTCATTTTGAGCTATAGAATTGTTAGAAGTGGAGCAGCAATGGAAGCGTAAACATATACTGTAATAAACTGCTGAAACACAATACAAAAGAGAAAGGAAAAGAAAGAACACAATACAGATGAGAACTCAGATGTATGCTCGGGAAATGGAATCCATATATCAGACACGAGACTGTCGCATACAATAGTGAGTCACTAGCTGTGTGGGCACTGGCACAGACACCTCTCTCCACGGGACCTCTAGGTGGTGAATTGAACTAACTGAGGAGGAGCCCAGAATATATATAGGCATAAATAATGCCATAAAATATGTCAAGTCGGCCAGCATTTAATGCTGGCCGATTGGCAGCAATAAATGCCCCAATAGCATAAAATGCTACACACTAAAAATGCCTAAAATAACTACATAAAGTGCCTAGCCATAATACATCTCAGACTCACACATGAGTTGACATACTCTGCTAACATCCTCTCTCAAATCATGGGTGATTTGATACAATACAATGGCACTATGAGAATGAATCAAAAACCATACAACATAGAACCACCAAGTAGAACCATGGATACCCAAGCAATGGGTGATCAAGCCACCACCAAGGTGCCTCGAAGAGAACCTGATGTCGATGTCGATCGCTCATCTCCTGAAGATAGAGAAGATCATAGCAACTCTCAATGTCTCTCAACGATGCCTTTGATTTAGCACACATGACCATTTTGTCACCAATGCCGCAGTGCATAAATAACCATGGATTCCCCTTTTTTGGATAGACCGCCAAAGTGTCCCCTCATGTGAGCTCCAGATGAAAGCCACCCGCTCTCTGTCAAAAAATCAGCCCATCATGAATCTAGATGTCAATCCTAGTTCCAGGATTTGTACCTGCCAAACTGTGGTCGATGCGTCAGGGATGTCCCTCTTTGGATTTTGTGCATTTGTATAGAAATATAGATGAGGCACGACTGTCCCATATCACCACCCTCTCACACCTCCTCTTTGGCACTGGAGAGTCGTGAGGGATGACCTCATCACCACCACTAGAAAGCAGCTGAGGAAGGGGCCACCAAGCCCTTGCCACGATCCGAAGAAGAGGATCCCTTCCGTGCCTTGGACTTCGCCTTGGCTGGAGGATCGGAGTCGGAATCTGAGGCAAATGATGACTCATTGGAGAAGTCTGTATCTTGCTTCATTTTCTGCTCCTTTTTCTTCTTGGAAGCCGCTAACTCTTTGCAGTCCTTCTGTAAATGGCCCTTCTTGCCACAGTGGTAACACTGGGCCTTCGACTTCTTTATCTTCGAACCCCTCTCTAAAGTTGCAAGAGCCTCACTTGAACCTCTATAATGTGACAGAAGCCGTCCTTGTAGTCGCAAAGTTGCCTCATGCTCAAGGAGTATCGAGGACATATGAAGAAAATTGACAGGAGCCGTAGATGTTTGCGCCGGTAAAGCATTCGTCACTCCGTCAAACTCTTGAGGAAGCTTGTAGAGTACCATACCAACAAGATGTGCCTGTGATAGGGCAGATTGTATAATGCGAAGCTGGTCCTGGATTTGGGTAACTCGAAGTAGGAATGATTGGATCGTATCTTTGATTTCAAACTTCAGTTGTTGGAGCTGGCCATAGAGAGTAATAGCCCTCATGGTGGAAGGAGCCTCGTACATCAACTGCAACTTTGACTATACGTCTGAAGCTGTCTTGTAGGAGGTGACCGCCGGTAGGACTTCTTTGGAAATACATCGAAGTAAGGCCGAATAAGCACGGGCATCATCCGAATCCCATGTAAGCACTGCTTCCTCATGGTTGTCTTCATCAAAATCACCTGGAACAGGAGAAGGATGTTGAGGACGTGCAATATCTCTACCAACCATGTACCATAACCGCTTCAGGATAAACCAAGCCTTCATCACCGCACTCCATGTGTAATAATCAGGTCCATGGAGCTTGTTATCAATGGATGTGCATGGAGGAGCCATCTATAGAGGATTTAGAAGAGAAGTAGAGAAAATAAGGTATTTGGAGAGGGAACATAGCCAAAACACGAGTATAGATTGCAAAAAACAAGAGTTCACATACAGTGTGTAACCCAAAATCTGACCAAAAGAAGACAAAAGCTGTTGCAAAAAGTCAAAAAATCAGTCAAAAACTGCCAAAAACAGCAAAAACAGCCCAAAGGTAGAGTCACCCAGCTAGGAAGGAGTCAGGAATACCAAAATGCAGACTGAGTATTGCCACAAATAGGTTGTAAAACTGTCACAGCAGCTTGAAAACTGAAAACGCAGGCAGTAGAGGGGCTATAGACAGCAAGCGATGGCAAATCTGCAGAAAGCGCAAGGAAAACAGGTCGCTTGTATGGAGCAGTAGTCACCTGATCAGCGAGGGTGAAAACAGTCCTGAAATCAGCAAGAAAACACAGCAGGAGCACAAATCCAGAAATCTGATACCATGTCAGAAGTGGAGCAGCAATGGAAGCGTAAACATATGCTGTAATAAATTGCTGAAATACAAGAAAAAAGAGAGAGGAAAAGAAAGAACGCAATATAGATGAGAACTTAGATGTATGCTCGGGAAATGGAATCCATATATCAGACACGAGATTGTCGCATACAACAGTGAGTCACTGGCTGCGTAGGCAACAACACCGGCACCGGCTCCTCTCTCCACGGGACCTCCAGGTGGTGAATTGAACTAACTGAGGAGGAGGAGCCCAAAATATATATATGCATAAATAATGCCATAAAATATGTCAGGTAGGCCAGCATTTAATGCTTGTCGACTGGCAGCAATAAATGCCCCAATAGCATAAAATGCTACACACTAAAATTGCCTAAAATAACTACATAAAGTGCCCAGGCATAATACATGTCTAGACTCACACATGAGCTGACATACTTTGCTAACAAGAATATGCCAATCCAATATTGAATGTAAAAGTTATGGCTAAAATATGAAAGTGTTGTCAAGCTACCATAGTTGTCCACGACTTTTGCAACATGCTTTGTATCCACTCAAAATGGATAGAATGGCTCTAAAGTGAATGTTTGAAAGGTATTCTCACTTTTTCCTTTGTTGTACATACATTTGAGAGAAGAAAATAAAAGAGTTTGCTTGTTTCTCTTCTCTTGGAAAGCTTCAATGTACATCAATCTCTCTAATCATCCAAAATCTCTTTTTGAGCATTCAAAGCCAAGTTGTTTTGCATCAATTCCAGCTGCTAATGGCTGCCCAAATGCAATTGAATTGGGCTGTTGCAATCCCAAATTAGGCCTCAATGGCTTAAGCACTTGCTTGACTCAAATCCAGATCCCAACAATGAGAATAGTAGCTCTATCAAGATGCGGACAGCAAGTACCAATGTTAAAGAAGAAGCTCAAATTCTCAACCTTTGCAACACTTCTCGCTCCAAGCATGAGCTTCCATGAATACCGAATGTTGCTCTAATACTAATCGAGAGGGAAGCTATCGCGGGATGCAAGGTAGAAGTTATGGAGTGCAAGAGTTGAGAGAGAGAACAAAAGAGAGTTATCTGGGTACAAAATGAATGGTACCTGTATTCTTGGTTATCATTACTTATATATGAGTGTACAGTTTGTACATATACAGGGGTGCTCGCTCGACTATAGGCCATTGGCCTTTACCCCAATAGTATCCATTCTAACTTGTGAAACATGAGACTTTCTCAGGATACAAGCATGCATGAGTAGGCTATATGCAATTGATGGCTAGACTAACCGACCGTACCTCTACTCCAGCAACATGCATGTCACATCGTAAAAGTGTGCCTACCACATCCCCTCCTGGTAAACTTGCTGGTTGTGCAACTTGCGATGCTTGCAAATGAGCTGGAGCAGGATTTGCCAAGGCAGATGCTTGCAATGGTGCTTGCTAGGTGGGAACTCTGATGATGCCATTCCATGGATGAACATGAGAAAGGAACTCAACCCTGTGAGCCATGCAACCAATATTCTGATGGGTGTAAAGGCAAAAGGCAGAACTCATTGTGGAAAGTATACATTAGATTTGAGGCTTTTCTGTAATTGTTGGTTGAATGAAGAATACTAATCATATGTGCCCTTTAAATGAAGAGAATAGATTGACTGAGTGACATAGAGTCTTATGGTGGAACATTTCTGTGCAGCACTTCACAGCAAACAAGGTCAATGTGATGTCCTATACACCTCCATGGAAAGAGCTTGTGCCAGTAAAGTTTGGCACATGAACGGACCTCAGGCTGGTGGATCAGAATCTATGATATGTCCAAAATATGAAACGTGGCTCTAAAGTAAAAATTGTTCCTGGTGATGAACTTTGCAACAATAAAAGAGCTTCCTCATGGAACACGAGGGAAAAGGTTTCACATAAACTTTGGCAATGTTGTGAAGATTTTTGGCTCTTTGGCAAGGTGTAAGGCACATGCCCACCTTTTGGGCTTCTACAATATTCTGAGCATTGTGGATCTACAAACAGCTGGTGTTCATGCTGCCTTCCATTATGCTAACTTTCAGCCTTTTATTCCAGCATTGCAATTATCAGTTTGTGATACCTTTTCTCCAGGAGAGAGAGCTGGCTAAAACTTTGTTGCGTTTTCCCTACGTTTTTAACATTCCTTGGCTGTCACGCCCTTATCCTGCTTGTAAATTTACTGGTTTCACACACACACACACACACACACACACTATATATATATATATATAGAGAGAGAGAGAGAGAGAGAGAGAGAGAGGTGTGCGAAAAAAAAGGGAGGGAGGTGCAAGCGCAGTTAGCATGTGTTTATGTATGTACATATAGGAGAACCTGAAATTTTACCATAGCACCCAGCATAGTGATCATGCTACAACAAATGAAGACTTTGTAATTACGCGACTCATGTCTATGAGATGAATTATTGCAGAACTGTGCTTTTCTTGTTTTGGAAGGTACTTGACAGTAATTGGAAAATTTTCTTATGGGGTACAATGTTTTTGAAAGTTTGCATTGAAGTGAATTTAACCTGTCCAAGCATCTGAGACAACAATCAACTGGATTCAAGCTATATTCATATAATGCTAGAAAGGATATTCAAATTTCATTACCTCAGCAAGCTTCTACATACTTCTAAGAAGATGGTTTGCTCCTGATCGTCACTGATATACTTGATGTATTTGACACCAAACGTCTATATAATATTTGCTCATGGTCAAAGGATGAATGATACTTCAATCAGGCGTGTATATTTGTCACATTTGTAATCTGGGAAAATGGTTAAATATATGGAAATACCTTACTATATGGCTGTGATGTAAGCTGTTTCCCTGGATTCAAACTTGTATTGATGTGTTGTTGAGGTTCTTCATATTAAGTGGTTGTGTGTTTATTTGTCAATGGCTGCTGTGCTCTGCACTTGATCATGGATGGTGTTGATGCTAAAACACAGCATATCACTATAAGACTTCTAAGCAGATGTATTTGTTGTGTAGGGAGATTCGACTTTGGCAGATTTTATGAGGGACCGTAAGTTTCCAGAAAATCTGTCAGAGGCAATGTTTGGGGCAGGCCTGAAGAATCGGGATCCTGTGCAGCGAAATGCCCTGATCATAAAGAAGATTACACGACAAATTATCACCTCATTGAAAAAGGTTCATGACACAGGCATTGTGCATCGTGATGTGAAGCCTTCAAACCTTGTAGTAACAAACAAGGGAAAAGTTAAGCTTATCGACTTTGGAGCAGCTGCAGATTTGCGAGTTGGTAAGAATTATGTTCCAAATCGTGGAATGCTTGATCCAGACTATTGCCCCCCTGAGCTCTATGTCATGCCTGAGGAAACACCAACACCACCTCCTGCACCTGTTGCAGCTGCTCTGTCACCCTTTCTCTGGCAGGTGAGTATTAGCTATATATTTATGTTAAGAAAACTGTCAATCTCTGCACCTGTTGAAACAGAAAGTATTCATGGAAGCAGTGACTGGCAAAATGTCCTGGAAAGGTCATACACAAAACTCCAGGCATTAGCATTCAAGAATGTTCAGGATCATAGTAACATTGTAGTCAGTAGTTCTGAAGGAATAACAAGAAGGTGCAGACCTCTTTGCCTATGACAAACCAAAAGAGAATTGAAAACTTGTTAGAAAGGATGAGAAGTGGGAACAGACTACAATGGGCAGGCTTATATTTCCTTTCTGATGTTGGTGCCCCTAAAGTTGTCTACTTCATGTAAAATCATAACATATTGCACATGAAAGTTCCTTTTATGTAGCGTTTAGACTGCAAAGTGAAACCTGTATTCATTCATTCGTCAGTGTCTCGCAGTTCAACAGTCCAGATCTCTTTGACATGTATTCTGTGGGAATCATCTTCATGCAAATGGCTTGCCCTGGTCTGCGGACATCTCTAGGTTTGCAGTCATTCAAATCAGAACTTGAGGGAGCAGGTTATGATTTGAAAAAGTGGAGACAAAACACTAAACTAAGGCCGAATTTGGATATCCTTGATATGGATGGAGGAAAAGGTTGGGACTTGGCTACAAAGCTTATTTGTGAAAGGGGTTTCTTGCGGCGAGGTCGGCTCTCTGCTGGGGCAGCTCTGAGGCACCCATATTTCTTACTTGGAGGTGATCAGGCAGCAACTGTTCTTTCCAAGCTGTCTGTGACAAAATAGTGAAGGAAGAGCAAGGATGCAGCATATGTAAGTTTGGTCCGACACACTGATGTGGAGTTCCTGCTTCTTCTTGGGCAAGAAAAATCATGTGCAGCATGACATTGGAATGTAAAAAATGTGACATATCCCCACAATTTTGGGCATTTCCTCAATTTGAGATTGGGCAGTTTGTGATGTAAGCTCTGTTTCAAATAATGGAGGTGCCAGTATCAAGTGGTATGCATGCATGTATATGTCATGGTGAGATATCTCTCTCTCTCTCTCTCTCTCTCAACGAGTAACTCTGTTAATCTCTCTCTCTCTCTCTCTCTCTCTCTCTCTCTCTCTCTCTCTCTCTCTCGCTTGCCTCATGGGCATTTTGGGAGCCCAATGCCGACATCACCACCATCTTCTCGACCATGTCTAGCAGGCATGGCGCCAGCTTTGTATCTCTACAGCTGCTTTGCTTTACCATCATTTCTTCATTTGTCTCCTCGATTATTATTGTGTTGAGTTGTGGTAATACAGAAAAGCACTATTACTGTTGCTGGTCAATGCTATGGAGGGAGGCAGTCAAACAAATATTCTTGCAGTGGTCTCTGGAATAAGTGACAAATAAATACTTCACAAACAGCCCACAATGCCTGGTATCATACCTAATATAAGTTAAGGCAGAGGAAACAAACCCAATATTTGGAAGGTTTTCCCAAAGAGCGCGAGGGAAATGATGCTTGCAAATAACTTGAGAGGGACTCTAGTAAGCTTGTGAGTAGCAGGACAGCATGATACAGTTTCCTGAGGAGACTGACAACATGCACAAATCAAACTTGGCACGTCTCGCTTGGCCAGAAAATCGCCCCCAAGCACTCTGGAGAATTGGTAGAATCTGAAGACGGTACAGTAGGCATCACTTTGAATTTGGAATCTGATAATGTTGGCTAAGTACTGATGGGCGATGGTTCTACCGACCAAACATCTTTATAAGAATGCCATGATTGGAGAGGAAGCCTGCCTTTTCATATCTATCCGAGGGTTTTCTTCTAGTTCAATGATTTGACAATAAGCTACAAAGTATTAGCATGCTTAAAATCCACAGTAGAAAAATGATATACCGATAAATTGCTTTAGCAGTCGACGTTGGGAGAGTCAATGGCATGGCACTAGGTGCAACATGATGCAGGTTCCAATCTGCGAACTTGTACTGATGATCTAGAGAAGAAATTGGTTGAAATGGCATCAAAAGCTCTTTGACCTTGCATCATGCCGACTAATAATGCATGGCCAAACCATACTTGGCAGAAGCAGCTCCGAAGAAAAAGCGCACAATCGTGGTCATTCACCACATATTGTATGGTAGCAGTGCCTCTTGCAAATGAAGTACACTCCCTTGGCTTCTTACACAACGAGTGGTTCGCTAAAGATTTTTGCTCCAATAAATGCTTTCCATGTGCAAAGAATTCGATCATTGTGTTTGTGGAGGAGTTCGTTGAGATGTAAAAGGGTCTTTTTTCAAAATGCAAAAATTGGGCAGGCAGGCATTTTACCCTCATAAGTGATTGAGAATAGCTTTCTAACGAGTATCCGATAGCTAAAGATGGTCAGTGGCGTAGGTACACATTTTAACAAGCTTGAAGCCTGAGACTTTCAAGTCACAAACTCTTAACGATAAGTGTAGTTTGAATGCCAATGCATGGCAATGAATGATCAAGATACTACATCCACCGTGCATCCAAGGAGTCGTCCCTTTTTGTGAGCTTTCATTCTCCTTAAAAACTTGATGGCCACAGACATTTGTTCCAAATGATGAGAGCAAGAGTTGGATGTAGGTCATTACGATGGATCTGACAAGCGAGGTGGACAAATTTTATGTAATGTAAGTTTGACACAATTTTGTTATGGACTATGGAGACATTTATTGCATCATGTGATTCCAGCCCCGTGGATATGCCACGTGAACCAAACAGCCTTAAGATATTTCAATATGCCAAAGTAGCCCACACCAAATTTGTTCTATCCTTTCTAGCAAGCTATATTTATGGAAATTAACCTTCAAACATGCTGCCAAACCAAAAGTTTGCAATGTTTGGATGAGAATGGTAATGTCATGTTGATCATTCCTAGGCATAAAGTAAGAATCATTTGCATATGCTTATAGTAGAATTGATGTGTGGTGGTAACTCCATACTTGACAAAGTACTTGCGGTGGTCAAATGTTCCAAGAATGAAAAGGATGTTGCATATATCAAAGCACTCATATGATAGCTATGGTGAACAAATTTGCTTAAGGACAATGAATTAGATAATCCAATTCTTAAAATTGCTTTAGCTTTAAGAAAGGTTGAAAATAACATTCTCTAATTTGAGGTTGGAACCCACTTCTATCAAAATTTGAGCTATGTTATCCCATTCATCACAAGACTTATTAGCAATGTGAAAACCATATTGAGTGAGGCAACCCATCATTGAGAGACTCTTTTATGATTGGCCAACATTTTGCTAGTTAAATTGTATAAAATTGGCATTAATGTTATGCGCCCCTAGTTAGAAATCAATTTTCACCATTGTTGTTTGGGGAACATTGACCTTATACCTACATTACTCGTACACAGTATTGTCTTTGAGGAAATTCTGGGAAGCCATGAAGCATTCCACTCTAGGTGATTTCTCTATCCCCATTGAGTGCAAAGCCTTGGCCAACTCGACATAGCAACAATGTTCTCTAATCACGAGGCATCCTAGTAGGAAATAACGAGTTGAACAAGTCAAGGAGTCCATTCGACTTCCACTCTCTTGGATGTGTAATACAAGGTGTAGTACAAACATCTATCCAAATAAGCATTAAAGGTTGTAGCACACATAAATGACCACCCTTAACGAAACCAACATGAAAGATGTTGTAACTAGCAAAACGAATGAGAGAGAGAGAGAGAGAGAGAGAGAGAGAGAGAGAGAGAGAGAGAGAGAGAGTTGGATTGTTACAAATAACTTTTTCTTTGCTATCATTGTGCAGCTTCTAGTCTTTTACTTCACACAATTAAAATAACATTGAAAGTGTAAGCTTGAGTGTAACATTTTTTTGCATTTGCACTAGCACACTTTATGTTAAGACTTTTTGAGTTTGAGGCTACTATACTAAGATAATACAAAAAATGTTGATAGATCCATAGTCACGCTCCACCAAACACACGCATGACACATGTACATGTACATTGAACATGAAATGATGGCAATGTACAGTGTGCTCCATGAAAGCCTCCATATTGTGTAGCCCTAGCAATGCCATGGTGTTATTTAGATACTATATATGAGGCAAAGCTACAGTGGGAGTGGAAAAAGAGGCAATAAGGTGTAGAAAGATAAATAATGATAAAGGAAGAAGACATTCACTAAAAATAACAATGAAGTATCATGCAAAAGTTAGAAAATGAACTGGGCAACTTTCTTGAATTTATTTTAAGCTCCACTTTGTGTAAGCTTAAAAACTAGCACCAAGTCCCACTAGCTCAAGTGACAATGAGATGGTGTGTTAAACCCAAGGTTGAGGGTTTCATTCTCATGGGTAGTGGTAAAAGCATCTTGTATCTTGTAGAAAGTGATTATGGCTCCCCTTGGTTGGTCACCAAGATGGATGTTGTGATGTAACAACGTGTTGAGTTGATAGTGAATGGCTTGGGTACCCCTTCGATCAAGAATGTACACATCAGCTTGACAGTGGTTGAAGGATCTAAAGTAAAACTAGTGGGTATACTAAAGGACTAGTAGTATATAGATTATAGGAGTGGAATTCTCAATCAACTTTATAATTATGGAAGGGTTGACTATGACTTGCTCCTTAGACAACCTTGGATGACACATGCTAGACTTATAGAGAACTAGTGAAATGGCATATCGTTCTTTGAGAATAGGATGGAGGAAGTGAGCCAAAATGGAATGTGGAATACCTCTTGTGAACCTACATGTAATCTCAAGAATCCTCATATGTTAGAGAGATGATACTCTAGCCCCTAATCTAGTTAGTAGATCCACATCTATACCCTAAGACTAGCAAGATTGGATATATATTCTTGCCACCTTACCATTTATGAACAAGGGAGAGTTCAAAGCTACTAGTTGCGAGCTTAACATTAGAAGATTTGAGGATAACAATCAAAGACTCAACCACATCACAATAAGTGAAAGTAGATATAGAAAGTGAGGGAAAAAAACATTCCAATCCTCACGATGAAATCTTTATACTATCTAGGCAAGAAAGTGCTCTCCAAATCCTTTAAACATGTACAAGCTAAGTACTGCACGAAAGATACTATGTAGATGGCGATCAAGAGATAATGCTTTAGCACCTTTGTCACCTAGAACAACTCCTAGAGGCTAGCAAGTGGGATAGACTAGGATCTAGGACCTCAAGTTTTGATACAATTGTGCCCTTTTGGCAAGCATGAACAGAAACATAGAGAGGTTACTAGCCTATGTGACAAATGCTTTGAGTGCCTAGGAAATAATTGACTATGACATGAATGGTCACCTCATTGAACGAATCCAAGTTGATCCACAACCCAATAGTTATTTGGATGTACCAATTTGAGTAGGCAAGAAAATGCCTTTCAAATCCTTTTAAACATGTATGAGCTAATGCTACATAAGAGACACTATGTAGATGGAGATCAAAAGATAATGCTTTAGCAACTGTGTCCCCTAGAACAACTCCTGGAGGCTAACAAGTGGGATAGTCTAGGATTTAGGAACTCAAGTTTTGATACAATTGTGTACTTGTGGAAAGCATGGGCACAAGCATAGAGAGGTTATCAGCCTATGCGACAAATGCTTTGAGTGCTTATGAAACAATTAACTATGACATGGACGGTACCTTAATGAACGAATCCAAGTTGACCTACAACCCAACAATTCTTTGGATGTACCCATCTAAGTAGGGGTAAATTGAAATGAGATTTTGAGTGGTTGGAGGCTATGGAAGCATTAGATCATAATGAGGCTGAAACCAAGAATAGAGAATATCTCTCCCAGATGTGGAAATTGAAGCAAATGGGCTACCAACAAAAGATGATTCCTTACCTAACTCATCTACCTTCAAGGTGGATAGTAGTACAATTCAAATGGATAAAGAGGTAAAAAAGGGACTTACATGTCCATCTATGATGATGAACCAGGTGTAGAGAAGACAAAAGAGGAGAAGGATTGAATGAAATCAAACGAGTGAAAGAAAAACCCAAGAATCTTCCTAAATGCTTCATGAGATACAAAAAGAGATATGATAATAGTAAAATTAGGAGAAAAAGAAGAGCGACAACCAACAAATTGATTTGACATCACACCTTATTGGGAAAATAATATTTGTTCAAATACTTAAGGGTGGACTATCCAAAAGGTCCATTGAGAAGGAAAAATTCAACTAATTGCTAGATCTCTATATTAATTGGGTTAGTATGGATATTTAAGAAGATGTACATGCAAGCACAAGATTGATAGTATTCTACATTAAGCACATGGAGAAATAGTAGGAGGTTGTTTCAAATATGAGACAACATTGTGGAAAGTACTACAACCTAGTCTTAATATCCTACCTTATTGAAAGATGTAGCACACTTAGCCAAGAACTATGACAAGAGTTAGAGCACTAAAGTGCCAATCATACATCATAATAAGAGTAGTTTAAATAAAGCTAATGTGCAAAATCTAAAGTTAGTCAATTTCAGTCATGGATAGTAAAATGGTGACATCCTTTTAGCTTAAACCCATCCAATGATAGGCCTAAAAAAAGTAAAGCACACTTGATTCCCCATCACTATTTGCAACCATTTGAAGATGTGCTAGATCATATTTCCAACCTATTGACATAGCAAAATTATACAAGACTATATACACTATGCTTATTAAGGTGAAGCAAAAGACAAAGGCAAGCATTTAGTGGTGCTTAAGGTTACCAACAAGGGCATGACAAAACGAAATTAACATGAACAAGACACAAGAACCAAATCAAACCGAACCTTGAGCATGTGTAATCAAAATTGTTGGCAATAAAAATTGTTTACTTCCACATATTGAAAAGACCATTGTTTACACTAGTAGGTGACCTACAAGAAAGTTTATATATTAGTCTAAATTAGTATATGTTTCTCTTGATCTCTCATCCCTCCCCCTCTCTAACTCAAAATTATTCTTTCTCACTCTTGTTTACTCATTCTCTCGCACACTCAAATTTTGCCCTAATATTCTAGTTTGTTTCTTATATCCTCTACGTGTGTGTGTGTGTGTGTGTGTGTGCATACATACATACATACATACATACATACATACATACATACATACATACATACACATATGTATGTATGTAGACTAAACTTCTCTACCTTCTTTAACACACACACACACACACACACACACACACACACACACACACACATGTATATCTGTGTGTGCAGACTTAGCTTCTCTCCCTTCTTCAACACTCTCTCTCATGTTGGGGGTAAAGGCGCATGTGCCTAGCTATCCATGTATTAGTTACACTAATAGTACCCACATACCTGCACACCTGTATACTACGATAGCGAGCACCCATCTCACTGTCACTTCATCCTTTATTCTTTCAATGACATTTAAATAAAGGAAAGGCTAAGCACACATTGTGACTGTTGGAGTTTCCACATCTTGTGTCTTTCTCTTTTGCTCTTGCTCCTTCCACCATAGCTCTTGCTTCCGCTTTGTGCTTCCACTTCAGGGCTCACTCCCTTCAACTCGTATTAGAGCCATCTTTCTCAAGAGCTCAAGCTCGAACTCGGCATTTTCTCAGCTTGCATTCAAAGGTTTCTTCATTGAAAGCCATGGCTTTCCATTCGAATGTATGCTTTTGATACTCCGTGTCTTCCAAGCAACTTCTAGCTACATTGGACCTCTTCTAGGCCTTTCTTGGAAACCCTTGGATCTTGCCTTGCCCCCCATTTGCCTCAACACACCCTGCAATGCCCCTAGGATGGCTCAAATTAATTCAATTACTCCCCTAGGATAGTGACCTAGCCTGTGGCCCAGATCAATTCAACTACTCCTCCAGCCTCTAAAAGACTCTTGGTACTCTTGGCAACCATGGTGATCATTGGCAACACCTCCGAGCACTTGTATTCACTATTGGGCATCGGTCTTGAGCCCTACATTCAATATCATTGTTGTTCATAGTTTTGGGACAGCTTGCCCTGAGTTCTACGGTGCCTCTACATGCTTATATTATGCTTCTATTGATTCTCATTGGTATCAGATCACTTGTGGATGCTATGTCAATGCATTGGAGATAATTTTGGGTTGATTGGAGCACTTTATTTGCTTAGTTTGGACAAAGATTTGCTACTATTCATAACAACGTTGAAGCTTATTTTATCAGTGAAAGCATATGCCTATTGCTCCTAGGTGCTTACCGATTATTCGGGGTGATGTACTGATGCTTATGGTTCATGTTACATACTTGGTTATGCTCCCAGATTGCTTTTGAGCTGAGATTGGAGCTTTGAATCTTGACATTGGCGGCTATTCATTGTTATGTATGGTAATTTAATGCTTTAGTAAGAGCTTTGCAAGTTACTTGGGTCGAATGCTCCCGCTTATACGCTACTTGGATCTTGGGTGTATGGATGCCTTCCACATGATGTTTTAAGCTTTGTTTTCTCAACTCACATTTGGCTTTTTTTCCAGTGGGAGCCGCTACTTAAGACTTGGATGTTACATTAAGAATTTCATTATGCAGTTGAGCTTGAGGGTCTTACAGTGAGATTGTGGGACTTGGTGATGTGTACATGCTCTTGTTATGCTTTATGTACACAGTTGATGCTTAGTGGGCTGATCTGACATTACTTTTGGAGCGGTACCTATCTCTGCCCCACGATGTTGTCATAGTGATGTAGTGGTTGGTTATGTATTGAGCTTCCATTACATTGTTCAATCCATTGTGCCTTTGGTTGATCTCTTCTGTTACCTGTGAGACCTAAATCACGTGGCAAAGATGTTGAATGCCATCATTGTGGTAAGAAGGGTCACTTTAAACGTGACTGCTAGAAATGGAAGAAAGAGAAAGGAAAGGGCAAGAAGCTTCTTCTCCTTCTTCTCATCCCTCTTGTCCCCCTGCTTCTTGTCCTTGGCTTGCACCTTCTTCTTCTTCCCTCCACCTATACCTGCAATAAATGCCTTGGTGGAGCCAAAACCACTAGCCCCAATTTCACTGGGTCACTTGTCATGATTTCCCTTGAGAAGAAGTTGTGGATACTCAATCTTGACGATTTCTCCTCTATGAAGGAGCATATCACGAAGATGGAGGACATGAGAGGTGAGCTTGCCTCTCTTGGTTGGATGACATCCTTTAAAGACATGGCTATGACTCAATTGCCATCTCCTTGGTTCGATGTCTTCTACACTAGTCTTATCACATTGAGGACCTGTGAGACACTCCAACTCACAATCTGAAGGAGATCCAATGAGAAGACACAAACAAGAAGAGAAGAATAATTAAGAACCAAAACAACCTCACATGGAAGGAGAGAGCAAATCAACCAAAAGAAGTGGATCAACAACATCAAAAATGAACTCAAGGGAATGTCATCAAAATTACAAGAGATATGGACCAACACGAAGAAGGAAGAAGAGCAGAAATCAAAGTAGAAAGCGAGGAGAAAGCAAAGAACTCCAGGAAGAAGAAGAAGAAGAAGAAAAAGCCCATAGAAATGAAGATGAAATTAAAGACTCTAGTTTTAAAACATGAGTTTGACACATCCTGCTAACATATCCAGCTCTAGCCAACCAACTCTAGCTAAAGAGTGAAACAGGCACCTTTTGGTAGTTATTAGCAAATTGTGAGCCTTTAATCCTAGGGGAGGAACCTAAAGAATGAAGTTACACTATGCCTAGGTGGGGAGGTTGTTAGGATTAGCTTGCCCAATTGAGTGAGCACTTGTTTGCACTCAAGGAGTTATAAAATGTACCTAGCTTTGCAATAAGTAAGACACTAGTTTTACTCTTAGTATGACCCTTAAGTGGTGTTGAGACCCATCTCTCAAAAAAAGACGTTTGGCCAACTCGACCACCGTTTTAAAAAAAAGGTCGTGGCTACAAAAGACAAAACAACTTGATCTTTAAAAGAGATAACCACAATGTGCTAAAACTTTAGGCTACGAAGCCTTACCAAAGCTAGGAGTTGCAACACTAGCAATGGTAGTCATAACACAAACATTTGCCGACAATAATAGTGACTACCATAGTAATTCCAATAGCAATGATGGTGCTATACAATTAATAGTAATTTCTATAGCACTAGTATTGTTGATGGCATCTATCATGATCTTAATGGGTAAAGGTGGTGTAATAATTATAATGCTAATAATAATTACATAGTAAAAACAAAAAATGATAGACCTTATAGCAAGCTTAAAGCCTCTTGCTATTCATCGCCATCTTAGTGTTGATCTCAAGCCACCAAGTAGATGAAACTCATAGAGTTTGAAGGCAATGTAGAAATCATATCTATGAAACCAAGATCTGCAACCAAGTGGCCTAACCATAGGGCCTCCTTGGAATCCTGAGTGGCTACAATGTACTTAGCCTCAACAGTAGACAAGGTAATAGTGCATTTCTACACCCTACACATCCAAGAAATAGCACCTATAGAAAAGGTGGACATAGCCAAAAATTTGAGTTTATGTAACCCATGACTCTAGTGTCATAAATGCCATAGCAAAGGCACAAGTTTGCAATGCCCTTAAGATATATCATAATACCCTTCATGATATCCCAATGTCGCATGCAAGGTGTTGCCTATAACAAGCCCCACAACTTTCACTACAAATGTTATGTTAGATCTAGTAGTAGCTGCCATGGTATACATCAAGCTACCCACTACGAACACATATGGGATCTTAGCCATCTTTTCCCTCTCATCATCTGACTAGAAATAATCTATCTAACTCACCTTCATATGCAAAGGTAAAGTGGTGCCAATTAGCTTACCATCCTGCATATGAAACCGCTCAAGTACTTTGTAAATGTACTCCTATGGTAAGTAGAGGATTCCATTAGAGTGATTGCGCATAATGTGCATACTATGTGAGAAACATGTCCCATGACCTTCATCTCAAAGCTCTTCTTGAGCTGATTCTTCAAAGTATCCAGCTCCTCATGAGCACTTCCACAGCAACAATCAACATGTCATCAATATATAGTACCAAAATGCTAAGGCATCTCATCCCTTCTTCATATTATGGATCCTGGTCATTGTAAGAATATGATTGTAAATGCATAAAAGCATTGAACTTGTAATACCATTCCCTAGGTGCCTACTTAAGTTCATAGAAACTCTTCCTTAGCTAGCACACTAGGTATTCCCTACCCTTTTCCACAACGCCCTTAGGCTACGTACATATAGATGTCATCATGCAGGTCCCATGCAAGAAAGTCATTTTTACATCCATTTGGTACAAGTCCAAATCCATCTGCATAGCCACGGTGGCCAAAACCAAGTGAAGGATAGTCATCTTGACTACAAGAGAGAATATATTATCAAAATTAACTCCTTTTCCTATTTAAAAGCCTTACCAACGACGGGGGCCTTATATGTTGGCTTAGGGATACCAAGGGTGCTCTTCAACTTATACACCCACTTGCATGGCAATGCATATTTTTCGATGGGGTAATGGAACCAAATCCCGCATATGATTCTTTTGCATTGAATCAAACTCAAACTATGTGGCCCTCTACCAAGAGTAACTATCATCTTTGTGCATACCCTCCTCATAAGTAAGGGCCTCACCAAAATCTATCACCATGACATAATACATAGAGAGCTCATAGCGATCAAGAGGATATGAGACTCTAGTAGAGAGTCTCAAGACTAGTTGGGGGAGCCTATATGTCTTGTTCTCTCTATCCAACATCATGATCCTGCACAATAAGTAGATCCTGGGCCACTATATCATCAACAACTAGAGGTTGTTTAACTGGGAAGCTCCTCGTGAAAGATCACCATGTGCACATCAATCACTAGCTCTAACTTTGCTTATGCATCTTACCCTCATAAAACACAACATCATGGTTGCTAATAACCTTTCGAGCTTGCAAATCCCAAAGGTGATAGCCCATCTCACCTACATCACCATATCTAGGAAAGATACATTTGAAGGACTTCAGATCCAGCTTGTTGCATTTGTATGTGGGAATATGGAAAAATACCTCACAACTAAAGACTCTCAAATGAGCATATAAAGGAGGTTTATCATACCATACCTCCTCTACAACTCTACCACGAAGATCATTTCATAGGGATTTATTAATTAAGTGAATTTCAGTGAGTGTAGTAACTATCTTAGCCCAAAATGTATGTGGTAAGTCTGCTTGACTAAGAATATTGTGGACTCTTTCTTGAATAGTTTTATTCATACACACTACAACACCATTCTCGAATGGGTTGTTGTAAGGGGCGCTCAGCTGATACTAAATATCCTTCTCATCACAAAATTTCTCAAAAGTGTGTGAGACATATTCACCCCCATTATCAAACCTTAGGCATTTCATCCTATGCCTAGACTAGTTCTCAACAACAGCAAGAAAGTGCTGAAAGTGATTAAACTTCTGACTTTTGCTTCAAGAGATAGGCCTAGACTTTATACAAATAGTAATCAATGAATGTAACGGAAGACACAGCACTACCCAAGGACTAACAGGGCATGGGATGACAAATATCCAAATAAACAATAACCAAAGGTTCACCCATGCACATAGAGTCAAACTTTTTATGTGTGTTACAAGTCTATCTACCATCTAAACAATGATCACATGAATCAAAACATCCAGATTCTAGGGATGCAAGATAATATAAATGAGTCAAGGCTTTCATTCCTTTGAAGGACATATGCCCAAAACGGCGATGCCAAAGAGATACATGTGAAAGATCAATCTCACAACCAAAACATGATCAATAGTGCCAAACAAACAAGGGATTTAGATTGCTGGTCTTGGCACATCTAGCCAAAATGAGGTTGCACGAATGATTTTCCATGCAGAATCACCGAAAACAAACATGATATCCAACATCAACCAACTATCATGCAAAGATAAGACATTTACTCAAAGCCAGTACATAGCATACATCATGCAAAACAAATGAAGTACTAGTAGCAAACCACAAACAACCATCACTGATGCCAACAATATCACAAATATGATCATGTCCCCATCTCACAAAACATGTCATCATAGGATGATAGGTATAGAACCAAGCATGATGTGGAATCACATGAAAGGAAGCTCCGAAATCATGCAACCACATTGGGAGAAAAAAGACTAAGTATCAATCAATTGGACATCACGTGAAGAAGCAACCAAAATTTACTCATCGAAATTGTACTCCAATGCATTTATCTCCTCAATCTTAATAATAGACTTTGGGATGCGACGATCATCCAAAGTATTAGCATTATCTAGCACTTTTCCCTTGTCTTTAACTCACCTATCCTGGCACATTTTATGGCACTATGGCTAAATATTACATTGCTACCCACAATAAGGACATGCAAAGATGACTTGGGCCATAAGATTTACTACAACCCTATCCACAAGATCTAGACTTTGACCTCCCTTGTTGTGCATCTTTACCATGATGGTCATTACTTTATCTGCCATCATTGCTACCTCTAACAATGAGTGTATGAGAGGCACAAGCTACATCAATATTCTTTATATTTACTTCCTCAGTAAAAGCAAGGCACCCTCTGCATCTTTAAGCTTAAAACCATCTGCAAGAGCATTAGTGCTTATGGAAATGGGGAAAGTATCCCATGACTCAGGAGTGTGACAAGCAAGAACATAGCCCTGACATTCTCCTTAAATGTGATCCTATGTGAAGTAAACTAGCTAGAAATAGAATGAGACTCATTCAAATGAGAACACATAGCATTGTCTTCCTTAATACAAAGATCCATGATTTTCTTAAGCCAATACAATTGCAAAGTAGGGTTTTTTTAATCATAAAGGTTATATATTTTCTCCCATAACTCCCAAGCACCACCCTCACTCTCAATGAGATTAAAACAAACATGCTTTGATAAAGACAAGATGATAGTGGACTTGCATAACTCATCAAGATCAATGCAAGCCTCTACATCATACTCATTGAACTTTATTCATTTAGTTTTCAATGGTCTAATTTTCTCCTTTTGAACCAAAGATTGCTATATCTAGGTCTTTCAATAGTCTTGTCTATGTTGAACATGGCATTATCCCCAAAGCACTTGAAGCAAACGCCATTATGACTGCAAATTAAAGAAATAATAGGTTGTTGTAATAACAAGAAATTAGCTCCAAAACAAACCCAAAATTGAATGCAAGAGGTGGGGTGCAATACATGTATGATTGTTCACAAAATAAATGCACTAAAGTGCTCAAACCAAGTGTCTACTCTCCAGAAAGAACTCAAAACTAAGTTTTAGCATTATTTTCCATAAAATTGTAGTAAAAGAATATGCAATTGTAGGCAAAAGTCCAAAATGACAAGCTTCAATTGCCAAGGAAATTGGGGTAGCAGCTCCATGCAACTAGCAATGTCAAGAAAGAGCATAAACCACCAAGTACCAAATGATGTCAAACATCCAAAGGTGTTAGGTAAATAGATGCATACCAAAGTGCTTAACAAGCATGTATCCACCACACTGACAACCCGCTACAGGAATAAGAATCAAGCATCCAAAGCAAAAGTAGATCAGTTCACAGTAGGCGATATCTATAAAGGCAATGTATTCATAAACCAACTGACCATGTACATAAACAAGAGACTCCCACTGCCTCTAATGAACCAAACTCTACAAAGAAATGCCAATGCACTCCCACTAAAGCAAATCCAAAATGTCAAATGTCATAGCGTCCAAGAAGCCTAAGTACATCAAATATACATCCAAGAGCATATACATACAATTGGTCTTCAAGCCCATAACTAAGAAATTAATGAATCAAGTAGTCACTACAAGTGGGCATATAACCGAGCTCAAAACCAAATCTCATATCTAAAAATAGCATAAACATGAATGTACATCAATGGCAAGCATCCATATGTATACATAGCATCTCTAGGAAGCATGTAGGCATTAAATACATAAGCATAAAAATTGTATTCTTTTTGTCTAGAGGATATTACAACAATTAACTCTCAAATGGAGGAGCTACATGAGCTCTAACGAATCTATAAGGCTTTCGCAAGCATCAATGCATCATCTAAACATCACAAACTTGTCCCATAAGCATCAATTAAGCATTAAATGATCAAATAGTTGCTGTCCAAAATAGCGAGCGGCTGTCTATCCACAACTATGAAGCGATGGTTGAGCTATACCTCTTCAAAGAATGCTAAAGATTAAAAAACAAAAAATCGATTATTGTGAAAGTTATAAACAAAAAGAGCATAATATACACAAAAGGGAATCCACTAGTGTGTAACATGACAATATGTAATAGTCATGACCATAGTAAAGAGGAGTAACAATGGTAATATCGCATTCACATAAAAGATAATAGTAGTCACATCCAAAGTATCCACAATGAGATGACAAAGTACAAGGATCCTAGGACTGATATATATGGATAAACCCAAATGAGCACCCATAGGAAGAACCAAAAAGTGGCCCAACTCATCTAAACATATATGAGGTGCTAACGTAATTTCTAACAATTTGACTTGGTCTATCTTGACCTTTGCCATACACCTAGTAGAAAGGAGCACAGCTACAATTGTGACTGGCATAATTGAGTCACCACCACCAAGGAAATAAATTATTACACTTTGTGTTTTCTTTATGGTTTGGTCATCCTCCAATGTCACATTTGAAATTTTTTTACTCTTCTTATTCCATTGTATTCTTAGAAGACTACAAGAAATTGGATCATAAGTCAAAACTCTACATTTTTGGGGATATGAAGATAGGTTCATTATGAAAGCCTATCGGCTACATGCTCTTGCAACTCCAAAAACATCTCTTTCTCAAGCTTTATCTTCATGGAAACACCCTTGTTCTCTTGGCTTTGAAGTCCTCATTCTTGGAGATGATTCTCCTTGAGTATCCTCTTTAGACAACCCTCTATTGGGTATCTCAAAGCTAGGGGACCGTAATGATATTAGGTACAATGCTACGCTCGATTATGAGACTATTGGCACATGTTCCTCTAGTCCCTAATCCCCTTTCCATGAGAACACACCATCCTGCCCTCTTTTTACATTGACAACTTTCCTAATAATATCTCGTCCATCCATTGTAGGACCTCCCCCTTCATCTATAAACAATCTACCCCTCTCTTAGTGGGAACAATCTCCCTCCAAACCCTAAGAGGCTCATCACCTACACATGTGGTTCCCCTCATTTAACCCACTTTTTGTGGCCACTTCATTCTCTCCACGTGGCCAATTCTTGCACCTCAATACCTCACTATATTCACTCTCTGTTCTTTTCATCTATTTGGCCTCTCCCTCACCACTATCATCCATGGTGTTAGTGCCTCAAACTTCCCCTTGAAAACCAAGCTACATAAGTTGTACCCCTCAACTTGACATATATTCGTCTTGAATTGATAGCTCTTGCATAAGCATCATCTTGATCTTAATAGCTCTACTTTGTCCTTGACCAACAATTTACTAACATACTCTACTACCTCAATTGTTGGTTGTAATTCATGATCAAATTCTACTTGGAAAATAATTGCTTGAGAATCATTTTGTTGTAAATAGTTGTAAACAAGTCATCACACTTTGCGATTTTTATTGGCAAACACTAAGTTGCCTAAGAAGCATATGTGATGGGCCAACATTTTGTCTATGTTCCATTTTAGACATCCAATGTTGATAGTGGGAGAAAATGTCGTGGTTGATGCATTCTCAATAAAACCATGGGTTTTAATAATATCTATAGCATATCATTATGAGCTAGATGACACAAAGACACAATATGCAAAGAATAAGGATTTTCTAGATCTAATCTCTTATCATACAATTAGCATCATGATATTATATTCTTACATGGTGCTTTCTCATGATACATAGTCATTTTACATGTTTAATAGCAACTGAAGGGCCAAGGTTATGATCAAAACCTATGCACCATCATATGTAAGACATAAAGGCATCGATGCTACAATTGAATCGATTGAGACTTTCTTTTATTGGTCAACTTTGAAATGCTACATAGATCACTCTATGAGGATATGCATTATTTGTTAGAAACTCAAGCTTAACCAACACAAGGCACCAAATTTGGTATAATTTTTACCTATTCCAAATAGATAGTATGACAACATAGCACCGATCTTTGTTTTTCAACTTACTTATGATACTTAAAAACCTCTAACTTGTAAATCTATATAATCCCGAGTGTGATCAATTCTTGTAGATGCATCCACTAAGTTGACACTCGGTAGCCACCACAAATGAAACTTCTCAATTTACTAAATTTTCAAAACTATCCACCAAGTGATGCAAAGTTGATAAAGGTTTACCTATTCAAACATAGTTGAACTAATCACATATAAATGGGATCAATTGGATTGCCCTAAAGCTCCACTTTCTAGCATGGTCTATTGTTGATCTTCTTCTTTCTTTGTTGAATTGATTTATCTTGGTTCCAAGCCTAAGATCTCCATTAATCCTCAAATATCTCAATATTACAACATTATCTTAACACTTTTAACATTTTAAAACCACTTTTGGACAATTCTATCAAGAGCACAGCAATGTTTGAGAGAGAATCTATAAAGAGGATTACATAAACAAAGTTGATGCCCAAGGAAAGAGTGACTACAAAATTAAGCACTAAGTGATGGTGTCATTTATAAGGTTTAGAGTATTGAAGCCTACAAACCGACCTATAATACTTGATTGGAATCCAATAATACTAATCTCGAGGTGGTTAAGTATTATAACAAGAAGCATGTAGTGAGAAACTACCAAATGATTAATAAGGTGTACACCAATTTTGAGAATCATCAAGTAATTTAAAGAAATACTTCAAGGTTGCCAAGCTTAAGGCCAATACACTTATGTATTCAAAAAGAGCATTTTACTTGTTATGAGAAGCTTCTAAATGACTAATAATGTGTATAACAATTTTGAGAATCCTCAAGTAATTTGAAGAAATGCTTAAAGGGATGCCAACACATATCTTTGTGTTCAAAAAGAGCATTTTAAGCTCCCTTTGTGTGTTTTTTTTAATCCTTGAATTTTTTGTTTTATTTAATTTGTGTGCACATTTAGAGTTCACTACCCTTTGAATTGTGGAAGGTTGGTTTCAATCCCTAGCTCCTTAAAACTTTTTCCCAAACCATTCTTACATCAATTAGCTAATCAAATCCTAAAAATAAGTTTAGATGGCTCAAAAATCTGACGAAGGATGGTGATAACGATCCTTCATGGATACATATTCCCTTGTGGAGAGTAACATTTTATAACTTGGGGTAGCTGTTGCCAACAAAACTTCAACTCCAAAAGTTGATATATTATCAAGTTAAAGTGCTCAACATCCAAATGTTGTCCTCTACACAAAAGGGGTCATGCTTGCCCTACTTGCGAGGTTTTCATGCCTTCTAAGCCCATTTTGAGGGTCAAAATAGCCAAATTCTATACTCAAAAAATGTTATTGAAAAACTTTCAAAGGAGCTAGGGACTTCATCTTCTTTTCTATTCACATATTATATGAATTAAACCCTATTTTCAAAAAATTGCTTTACCAAGTTAAAGTTTCCAAAAAACAAAATTGACAAGTGCCAGAAGACCATTAATTAAACCATGATACCGCTACACTATTCCAAAAAAAATATCTTAACAGTGAATGTTTCAAAATATTCTTATAAGAATATATACAGATTGATATTGAATGCACAAACTTAGATTTGGGCTTTAGGACTTTGAAGGCTGTGCAAAGAATTTAAAATTAGGAACCTGGTATAGAATAGGAGTATGTCCTACAAAAAAATCTTGGTTGTGGCAAAAAAGGAAGGAACGACCCATTAAATCATAGGATATCACTTGGTTCTCTATAAATGATGGTTTAGGGAATGGTGTCGGTGCTTCATCCATGCTATAGCTTCAGTGGCGGACACTATACCACCATATCCCTCTCTGCTGCAAATACATTTAAGCATCATGTATCATGAATTGTTTCATCTTGTGCAGCCCATACCAGTATAACTCCCTCTATTGTGAATGGCATTCCAGCATTGTGTGGAAGCCATTATTGAGACATGATTTCAAGTGAAAAAACCATTATGAGACAAAGTTGATGTACATTTTTTGTCCAATGCCCTCGGATGAAGTTGTTTAGAACAGCAATGCCAACTTTAGCATCCACCTTGGTTTACCATTTAAGCCTCAACTGCACGAGGCATTTATTGCTGCAAATTATAGCAGCTATATTGACGCAATCCCAGAAGAATATAAAAGCAGAAGAAGGTTTCAAACTTGAAACTAAGGAGTCATTGTTCCCCCTTAGAATGCAAAGACAGCTTGGGTATCCTGCAAGGCTGTCTGTAGCATCTGCTTCTGCAAAACGTTAACATTCAAGCTGATATACGATATCTCAAGTTAAATTATGAAATGCAATACATTTAATTATTGAAGGCATACAGCAAAGCATTTTGTTCAAATAATTTAATAAAAAAGTTTGCACTAGCAGAGTGCTCCAGTTAAAATGGATTGTAATAACTTCTTTCTATTGAACCTTAAGTTTCATGGCAACACAGTCATCGTCTCATCCATGCATCACTCTGAAACTTAACAAGACTTTGGCAATGTTCGTCACAAAATCAGAAAGTCTCAGAAGTATTCTTCCAGGTCAGATACCACACAATTAAGCTATTACTTTATGCAAAAATGGTCTTTTTCTATGCAACTTGCTCTCCAACAAAGACATCAGACCTTCTCCATGAACTTTGCCTTTTTACTCCCTTTCCACATCACTTGTACCTATACAATGATTTCACAAGTATGACCCAATAGGGTAGTTAGCCTTTTGTATAGTAGGAAGCAAAAGCAGTGATCAGAGAGAGAGGGATAACCTTGCATAGTAAGTGGCTATGCCTCCTTAGAAGCAAAAGAAGAAGCATTGCGTGATGAGTAAGAAACTGACCGGCAATGGTCCTCTAAGAAGACCATATGCGAACATATCCTGCCCCCAAATCATGTATCCTCACATCAGCTAGCCAAGTGTGGCAACTGAACTTTGTGAGAAACTGGCTGGGCGAGGAGAGAGAAACATGAGACGACAGTGTGAGCTGAAGAGAGTGTATTAGCTCAAAGGTGAACAATAAAATGAAAGTACAAAGTACAACTAAGGTCTAAGGTTGACCTAACCAACTTTCCACACCCTAACTAGAGTTGAATTAACTTAACTCTAGGGCCTAGTGTCACCACATTTGAAGTCCTAAGACACACCACACTTTGACACTTTAGTAAGTGTCCACACACCCCACGAATTACATTGGGAACAGCCCAAAATTGGCAAATTCTAACACCCCTCTGCAATGCCGATGTGACAAAGTACAAAGATCATCAATCACCAAAGAGTAATAAGTTCAAGAACTTGTGGAAACCCTCAAACTTCCCAAGTGGTAAAGCTTTGAAAATGTCTACAACATTTTCCTATGTGTGAACATACATAAAGCTTAACTCTCCTACATAAGATCTCTCTCTGACATAATGGTAGTGAATCTCAATGTGTTTCATGCAAGCATGAAACACAAGATTTCATGCTACTACAATAGCACTCTGACTGTCTGAGAGAACGGGTATAGGACCCTCCAATGAAATCTAAAGATCAGCTAACAATCTATGCAACCATACACATTCCACTGTTGCTATGAAGGCTACCATGTATTCAAGAACCATGATGAAGATAGACTTGACAACTCTTAGCCAAAATAGCCAAAGGGGAATCAGCCATCTGGTAGACGGAACATGCCCGTGGTCAATCTTGGAGAGGGCTCCAATGCTGATCAATTGGTGTAGGCAATCCTGAATCTGAACATCAAGAAATGGCTCCAATGCTAATCAAGAATCGCCTAGATAGCAATCCACTATGCAAATGGATCTAATGGATGAAAAAGGAAGGCCTGACACTCCTCAACTAGAAGAGTGGGGCAAGAGTCAACCCACCAAGGCAATTGTTAGAGATCAATCATCCCCTGGACTAGCATTTCTTGGGTTAGTACTGATACAGTCTGTTCTCTTGGAGGTACTCTCGGAGAGCATTATTCATTATTCTTGTCAGTCACCATACATTTTCAACAGGAATAGTGTATGGGCAATTCCAATAGGCACGCGATGATGCCATGTGGCAATTGAAGGATCAGTCATTCATTATTTTATTCTTTACTGATGTAGTCGACAACTTTTCGATCAAGTCGGTCAATTTGCTGGCCGTCTGCATTATTTTATTGTATTTATTTTCTCCTATTTATGCCTACTTGGCAGCCTACCCCACTTGCATTTCAAGTACTAGTGGGAGAGATACAGCTCAGGGACATACGCCACCAGCCCTTGTATATCTTCCCCTCTTCATTTCAGCATTAATTGATTACAGATTTCTGTGTTCTTATGTGTCTTCTCTCTCTCCCTTTCTCTCCTATTCATTTTCCTTCAGTCTTGTCCATATGCTTCCGCATTCACTACACTCTGACGTGGTATCAGAGCAACATAGAAGGGGTCGTTGATCATGGGCAGACCTAATCACGACAAAAGTTTGAGTTTTCAGCCTTTGGAGGCTGCGGTAAGCATGTTGTGCATGGAGAAGGAGCGAAGTTGCTGTTTTTTGCAAGTCCTTGCTATTCATGGAGGAACGGCTGCATTTTTGGCTTTTTGCTACAAATGTTGAGTTTTCATCACCTCCGATAGGTGAAACTCTTTGAGGACGAACGGAGGAAGCCCTAGTAGGCATTGGCACCATGCTGGAGTCAAAGGGGACTGCCCTTGTTTTTGTTCAGGTCATTCTATTTACAATGTCAACCAAAATTGGCACGGAGTTTCAAGCTATTATGGACCATAAGGTCCCCATGTCATTGACTCTTCCTTCAAATTGAAAGCTTAATGGAGAGAATTATTGCATCTAGCCATTACCGCATATGGCACATATTGGTGCTTGCCATCTTGGAGTCTTATGATTTGGCAGAGCTCGTGACCAAGGCTACAATCTATCCCGCAACTCGTGATGCCTTCAAGATTTCTTCAGATAAGAAAGCCAAGTTGATAAGGGTACATGTGCATTGGGATAAACTGAATGGCCGCATCCATCCTTTCCTCTTTCTCTCCTGCACTCTAACACTCATTGCTCACATCGAAGCTTGATCAAATATACCATCAAATGACCGTGATGAAGCGAGTGTCTCTGGAGGTTCAGATGCGGACCTTGAGTCCTAACAAGTCTTCTTCTATGTGGGAGCATGTCAATAAGCTTCGGCAATTGCAAATGCAGGTCCAAAATGCAGGGAAAGCAGTTACCTCGAAGGACATGGCGATAACTCTTATTTCTCAATTATTGCCCTGATTCAATGCATTTTACTCCGCCTTGATTGCTTCAAGGCGGTCAAAGACTCTTTGTTGGGAAGAGTTGGCTCCTATGGTTTTGGACCAAGAGGAGCAATTGAAAGGACAAAATGCTTCCAAATTGAAGGCATTGATAGATCAATCCTCTCAAAAGAAGGGAAAGGATCAAAAGAAGGAGGACAAAGAGAAGGATTGCACTTGTCACGTCTGTGGCAAGACAGGTCACTGGAAGAAGAATTGCCCCAACAAGAAGGACAAGAACAAGAAGGAGAAGTCTTCAAAGGATTCAGGAGCGGTGGCTACTTCCTCATCAGTTGCCTTTCTTCACTTAGAGGTGATTAAGGAATCGATCCCTAGAGCTTCTGCTGCTACGATGACGGCCCCACACCCTCATGAGTGGATTGTTGACAATGGTGCCTCTCGGCACATGACTTCTACAATAAGTGTTGCACATTTGCAACCTTCACATGGACATATTCTCATTGGCGATAGCTCTTCTACCCCTCTTCAAGGGAGGGGTAATATGTAGCTTATTCCAAATGGGCAAGGTAGCGCTCATACTTCAGAGGTGCTTATGTGCCAAGCTTGGGTTACTGTTTGCTTTCAGTACACAAGATTTGTGCCCTCAACCTCTTGGTTGAGTTTGACGAGGATTCTGTTTGGATTCTTGATTGTGGATCGAAACAAGTGCTTACTTTCAGTTACAAGGATAATGGAGTCTATAAGCTAAGATATCCTTCTGCCTTAATCTCTTTTCTTCTTACCTCTTAGACACAATCCGAGCTTTGACATACTCGGTTTGGCCACCTAAATTATGATTACCTTCAGAAGGCTTCTAGGGGATAGCTTGTTCAAGGTGGTGAGCCAAAAGCCATGTGTGTCTTGCATTCATGTGGAAAATAGCATCGTGATACTATTCCCAGCAAGGCTTCAATGCAATCTTCTGCGCCCTTGGAGCTTGTTTTTACAAATCTGTGTGGACCTATATGGACTGAGTCCCTAAAGGGGAGCTTGTATTTCATGCTAATTGTGGACAATTTTAGCAAGATGACATCGGCTTGTTTTTGTAGCTGAAGTCAGAGACCTTCTCCTACTTCAAGGATTGGTTACTCTTTAAGAAAACCAATCAAGTCAGAAACTAAAGATGATATAATCGGATAAGGGAGGAGAATTCGTTTCTTATGCAGATCGTGGTATCCACCAGGAGTTTGCAAACACAAACACACCTCAAGAAAATGGCATATTGAAGTGGAAGAACTAAAGTGTGATTGAGATGCCAAGCTCGCACTATGATGGAGCATAGACAAACACCTCGGTGTCTTTGGGCCGAGGCTATGGCTATTGCCATCCACATCCTTAATCGATCCCCCACTTCAGCCGTTGTTGATATGACACCCTATGAGGCGTATTTTGGGTCTAAGCCTAATGTTTCTTATTTCAAGGTTTTTCGGTGTGACGCCTATGTCCACATCCCAAAGACACAAGGTGATAAATGAAAGCCACTTCCCGAAGACATGTTTGT
The DNA here is from genome assembly GCF_053477565.2 of Lygodium microphyllum. NCBI lineage: Eukaryota > Viridiplantae > Streptophyta > Polypodiopsida > Schizaeales > Lygodiaceae > Lygodium > Lygodium microphyllum. Next base: position 22,585,150 of record NC_141151.1, read on the forward strand.
GGGCTACAACTCGCACTCCCAAGGTTACTAATTGTATGGTCCCGTTAAGCGAGATATCTACCATAGCAACATGGAATGGCCAGTTTTGGGTCCCCCATCCCTATTTACCCATTCCATACCTATTCCATGTGACTATTTAGCAACATGGAATGGCAAATCATGGCATTCCCTGTTCCCGTCCCCCATTCCTGTTTCCCGTTCCATGTTGCTATGATATCTACACGAGTCGAGATATTCAATTCATGGAGGTCCCAACCTCAAAGGGGGGTGAGGAGTACCCCATGCTTGGAGATCTAGGAGATAGTTAGGTGCCAATGACTGTACCTTTGGAGCCTACGCCTCGTGGAGATGCTCCGTCTTCGCATGAGGATAACATTGGCTTCATCGACTAAGAGACCATCGGTGGATGTTTCAAAGACTTCAACAGATGGTGTACACCGAGGAACAATCTGGCCTCCTCCTCATTGGGCAAGAGATACACTCCGTGATTCCGGGATTGAGCAAGTCCCTAAGGAATGGTAGCTACAAGATGGTCCACGGCAATCTTAAAGGAACCAAGCACATGCTACCAAGCTTGTTTATACTAACTATTGTTTGATGACCCGTGCCATACAAGATAGGGTACCCACCTCCGTGAAGGAGGCTTTGCAATCACAGCATTGGAAGAAGGCTATGGAGCAAGAGTTCAATGCTATTGAGCAGAATGGCACTTGGGATCTTGTGCCTCAGCCCATTCATAGAAAGGTGATTGGTGTTGAATAGATCTTCAAGATCAAATATCATGATGATGGTACTCTGGATAAGCAAAAGGTATAGCTCCCTGCAAAGGGCCTCGCATAACAGCCAAGGGTGGATTTCCATGACATCTTTGCACTTACAACTCGGATAGCAACTATTAGGGTTGTTCTTGCCTTAGCCAATCATAGGAGATGGTTGGTTTATCAGCTTGATATAAAGTCTGCCTTCTTAATTGGTGATTTGAAAGAGGAGATCTATGTTGAGTAGCCTCCTAGTTTTTTCTTATAAGATGGACAAGTGTAAGGTTGAAGACGGTCCTTTATGGTCTCAAACAGGCTCCACATGCTTGGAACAAGAAGATTGACTCGTTTCTCCAAGGGAAGCTGGGGTATCACACCTCAAGTGGAGGGCACACGTTGTTCATGCTTTATGTGGATGATCTTATTTTAACCAGTGACCATGCCCCTAAGGTCAAGGAGACTAAGGCGGCACTAGATGAGGTGTTCAAGATGACGGATATGGGCCGCCTTCATTTTTTTTAAGGCCATGAGATTTACCAGACTTTGAGGGGGATTTTCATCTCCCAACAACAATATGTACAAGAGCTTTAGGCCACATTTGAGATGGAGGGATGTAAGGCCATTTCTACCCCTATGGATCTGAACTCGAAGGCTGCAGCCCTTGCAAATTCTCTAGCGGTGAATGCTACTCGCTACAAGCAATTGATTGGGTCCTTGATTTGGCTTCTTAACACTCGGGTTGATTTGTGCTTTCCTGTGGGTCTATTGGACAGATTCATGAGTGAACCCAAGATGGTACATTAGCAAGCTGCTATGAGGATCTTGCGGTTCCAAAGGGGGACACCTGATCTTGATATTCATTATCCAGTAGGTGCTCGAGATTCACCTTTGGTTCTTACATGTTGGACAGATTCAAATTGGGCTAGAGATATGACCAACAGCAATCAACGACAAGATATTGTTTTACTTTGGGAGCAAGTGTTATCTCATGGAGTAGCAAGAAGTAGCCTACTATTTCCCTTTCTTCCACAAAGGTAGAGTATAGAGTAGCATCTTCTACCACACATGAAATGGTATGGCTTCAGAGGTTAAAAGGAGAGCTTGTTCAAGTCCTACAACACTTCATTACAACAATGAGAGTTGCATTGCTTTGGCACGAAACCCAGTGTTACATGCTAGGTCGATGCACATTGAGATTCAGTACCATTTCATTCGTGAGAAGATCTTGGATAAGACCATTGATATGGTTTACTGCAAGATAGAAGATAATCTCATAGATTTATTTATGAAGGCACTTCCTCAGCTTCTTCTCCAACAACACTCCAAATCCCTGAGCCTTATGACACATCCAGGCTCAGAGAGGGGGTATTAGAGATCAGTCATCCCCTAGACTAGCGTTTCTCAAGTTACCACTGGTGCAATCAGTTCTCTCAGAGAGCATTATTCATAATTCATGTCAGTCAATGGGCATTTTCAGCAGGCACAATGGGCATTTTCACAGTCAATGGGCATTTTCAGCAGGCACAATGTAAAAGTAGTTCCATCAGGCAAGCGATGATGTCATGTGGCAATTGGAGGATCAGTCGCTGATTATTTAATTCATTATTGATGTAGTCAGCAGCCTTTTTATCAGATCGGCCAGTTTTGCTAGCCACCTGCTTAATTTTATTGTATATATTTCCTCCTATTTAGGCCTACTTGGCAACCTGCCCCACTCACTTGCTTTTCAAGTATTGGTGGGAGAGATACGGCTGGAGAAGATACATCAACAGCCCCTATATATCTACCCTCTGCATTTCAGCATTCATTGATTGCAGATTTTTGTGTTCTTCTATCTCTTTTCTCTCTCCCTTTCTTTTGTGTTCATTTTCTATGAGTCTTGTCCATACCCTTCTACATTCGCCGCACTCTGACAGTTGGAATGTACCCATACTTGATCTCAGGAGATGGCCCTAATGCCAACTAAGTGTCATAGGCATGCCTGAAACTCGACCTTGAGAGAGGGCTCCAATACCAACCAAGAATGAAAAGGCATGACCACCAAGGTAGGAGTCCACCTGACATGAAAAAATAAACAAGCTAGGAGAGTAGTAAAGGATGGTTAAATGAAAAAAACACCTCGATTGAAAGGAAAGAAAGACACATGCTAAGGAAAAAAATGATCAAGACCCAATCTTGAAAGAAAAGATACTATATTTGTCTCTATGTTGATGGAGACAATACATACCAAGGCAGGAACTAAAAAACCACACCTTACGCCCATGTAGACCCGTAACAAACCTACAATGTTAGTCCTAACTGAAATACAAAACCCAACATGGAAGGATCAAGAAAGAAACCTACATACAAGTCTCTAGATAATTCATATTGAGATGCTTTGGATGTTGTGTTAAATGAAAAAGAGAGCCGAGTGAGTGTTAGAATGCAACGGAAGTAATGAGAAAAGTAAGTGTGCAATAGAAGACTTACAAAAGTAAAAGTATGGGTAAGGCTAAAGAAAACTAGCCTAAGGTTCCTAAGGATGACCTAGAATGCTAAAAATCTAGCCTAGGGGAAGATAATGACCAAACAAACCAGTTAGAGATGCCATGAGGCACGAATTGAGGGGGGAGATCCACGATCCACCGCCCCAATAGCTAGTCACCAATGAACACAGATACCAAGGAATGGAGAAACCGCACTCTCTCTCTTGGAAGACCCCCTCTCAACCACCTTGGAGTAGCACTGCCACTACCAAAAGGGACTGAGGTTAATTTGGGAATTGATATTGGAGTTAGCTTTCGTGCAAGTAGAATACCCTTAGCTGTGGATGGGGTGATTTTGGGTGTCGATCTAATACCCTTTGCCTTTGAGTGACAATTGTCATCTATATGGCCAAGTTCATGGAAAAATGCACAAAAACTATTCTTTTTAGGCAAGTAATACCGAGAGGGTCTTTGCAATGAGTAGACTTCTCTTTTTCCTTCAAATAAAGAGACTGAGCGTCGACATCCAAATGTGGTCCATGTTTAGGATCAATCGAGGAAGATGGTATTGGGTCTAAGTGGCTACATGATTCTTGTCTACTCCTTGAGTCCTTAAAGGAGGGAGCTAAACAACACAAGAAGGGGAGGGATTCATGTGTTTGAGTAATCGAGGAGGGTGGTATAGTGTATAGGAGGGGGATTTCCCACACGATAGGACCACAGGAAAGAGAGTGATACACTTGCAGATATGGGGAAGGTGTTTTTAGCAGTCATGTATGCCATGCACTATCATCTCATACCTATGAGCCTCAATCTTAGCCTAATGGGGACATTAGGAGCTCTAACATTTCTGTCATGTGTTTTACAGAGGAGACAGCTCATTCTAGAGCATGCATCATTCTTCTTCCAATCAGTTTTCAGTGTGCACTTCTTGTCTTTGTCAAGCACCTATTAGCCTGTGCTGCCCTAATTGACCGTGATCTGTCCTCTTGCTGCCACCTCAGCATTTTTCAGCAGTCAGCCAGCATTTATGAGTTGTCACCAGCATTTATTGCCAGTCAGCCAGCCATTTTTAGTGGTGGTTTTAGCAGTCTGCCAAATTTGGCCATCTTTGGCTATTTATAGCCATGGAGTGGCTGAGAGGCACATTATTCTTCCTTTTGGCAGGTTCATGCACATTCTGATTGCTGCGTTCTTCTCCATCTCTAATGTGGACTACCAGCTGAACACTCCGTCTCCGTCACCATCACTGTCACTGTCACCATCACTGGAGGTCCCAGCCCGGGAGCCCTCTCTTTCTAGGTCACACAAATCGGCGCAACCATCTCCTCCCCCCTCTCTTCATGTCTCCTGTACAGCCTGTCCTTCTAGCCCTCGCATGCCTATAGGCTATGATGGCACCGTCAATGCAAGTGCATGTTCTTCCTTCTCTCCCCAAAGAAGACTGTTTGGACGGATCAAATTATTTACTTTGGTCCTATAAGGTGGAATGTACTCTTGACACCTGTAAGGTGGAATGTACTCTTGAGACCTTCAATCTTTGGAAGTTTGTTACCCACCCTATTCCCCGTTCCATGGAGGATCCCCACCTGGGATCAACAATGGGTCATGCAGCTCTATGGAATCGGCTCAATTCTAGAGCTTAATCTTACCTCTTTAAAAGCTTATAGGATTCTATCCTAGTGCACGTCCACAAATTGTGACAAGCAATGGAAGTGTGGACAAGCTCGTTTCTTTGTACCATTAGAAGACATTTGCACACCAGATTACTCTTGAGAAGACATTACGCATGCTTGCTATTGATGACTCTCCTTCCATAAAGAATTACATCAACAAGTTAGAGAACATAAGGGATGAGCTTGTCTCCCTTGGCAAAATGATATCTTCAGAGGATATGATCATGATTCTTTTGACTCGGCTGCCATCTCTACAATATGTCTTCTACACCAACCTTCCTACATCGAGGACTTGAGAGACTCTTCTATGGGAGGAGCTAGCCCCACTTTTCTTGAAGCATGACAAGCATCTCAAAGAGGTAGCCAATGGACCTAACCCCACAAAAACTTTTACTACGAGTACAAGAAGGGGAAAGAAGAAGGAGAAGAAAACAAAGGCCAAGCCCAAGAAGGAGAAACAGGAGAATTCTTTAGGCTCTAACACAAATTCAAAGAACCCTAAATGCCCACACTATGAGAAGGGGACACATCCTAAGGAGAAATGTTTGATGAAGTACCCTCACCTTTGTCTGGGGGGCACTTTGGCAATATTAGTGATGCAACTGTGGATTCTCTGGTCCCTAGTGTTTTAGAGGGGGATCGTGAGGAGCTTCTTCATCAACAATCTACATCGACGGACTTCATCAGCATTGGTACTCTTCCTATCACTCTTGGATCCACATCTTCTTCGGCCTGTGAGCCTCAATCTGAGTCAAGCAGGGATATTAGGAGCTCTGACATGTCTATCATGTGTTTTGACAAAGGAGACAACTCATTCTAGAGCATGCTTTTCTTCTTCCAGTCAGGTTTTAGTGTGCATTTCTTGTCTTTATCAAGCACATATTAGCCTATGCTGCCCTGATTGGCTGTGACCAATCCCAAATGGCTGCAATCTATCATGTTGCTGCCATGTCAGCATTTTTCAGCAATCGGCCAGCATTTATGAGCTGTTGCCAGCATTTATTTCCATTCATCCAGCCATATTTAGTGGTTGTTCAACCAGTCGGCCAGATTTTTCCATCTTTGGCTATTTGTAGCCATGGGCTGGCTGGGGACACATCATTCTTCCTTTTGACAGGTTTGCACACATTTAGATTGCTATGTTTTTTTCCGTCTCCAATGAGGATTGCTGGCTACACACTCCGTCTCCATCACCATCACAAGTGCTGTCATCATTCTTCAGCCTAATCCGATGCCCTTACTAATGCCTTAGGCTGCATGCAGGGATTGATCAATCCTCATTGTATTCAGCTTTCCTTCATTGTTCAATGCAAATTTCTCTTCTCTTCCTACCATCTCTTCTCTTCTCCTTTTCGCCCCGTGTTTGTGATTCTCTTTCACTATGCACTCTTATAGGTGCATAGTGCATGGGTGCCATTGCCAAGTACAAAGCGAAGTGCCTCTCAGTGTCTATTGATGGCCTAAAACCAAAATCTACATCAAAGACAACATGAGCTAAGATCGGATAACCTATTGTAGGTCTAAAGTATGGGTCTAAATTGAATGTAGGTGAATCTAAATGTGAAGGGAAAGTGAGAGGAGAGGGCAAGAAATGTAAAGGTGAATTAGAAGCACCAAACTCATGTTGAAATGAAATAGAGGATAAAGGATTACTCATTACCTTGCGGAACATCTCTAAATAAAGTGTTTTCTTCTAATCCATACTAATATTGAATTGGGTCACCTAGGTGACTTACAATCAGGCCGTGCATAACTCAAGGAGCAGTGAAGGCGTAACCACACTGACACAAAAATGGATTGTATGAACTATTGCCACTAGGCTTGATTGTGAAGAGTTTTGAACTTTTCATTGTGTCCCGAGTGGATAGTCTTTCCTCAACTAAGAGATGATGAGTCTCGTCAACAGAGTGCTACAACTAAGATGTACCTTGTGTGAAGAAATAGATGAGACGAAGAAGAGTTGTACCTCTGTGAATGATCCCCAAAAGAAAGGTTAGTAGATGGGGCACTGTCCTCCGAATCAAAACCAATAGAGCCTCCATTGTAGGAGTAGTCTAAGGATACATCAGAGGATCCAAAGATGAAGTGGTTTGAGCCATTGTGAATCAGCACATGGCGTATAATGTAATCAAGGACAAACCAAAATCCACAATAGCCTCACGTAACTCTTTAGAAGAGCACTAACTCTAATACCATGTGGACATATGCTAGGGTTTGCAAAAGACAACACTAAGTGTACAACCACAACTAAAATATAGAGAATTCAAACACAAACACAAAACGCAAAATGCAAAAAAATCACAAACAAAGAAGAGAGAGAACTTTGAAGTGAATGAATGAATGTTTTATAAGATACTCAAGGGAAGAGATGTCCAATAGCTGATGGCTCTTATGGTAGCGGGCTAAGGGAGATATCATGCGTGTCGTCCACCAAAGAGATCCTGAGTGCAACAACCACTAGTTGGGGCAAAGAATGATGAAGAAAAGTGTTGAAAACACAAAAACAACTTGCTATAGATGATAATGACATCAGCAAAATGGGGCAAAATGCAAACTATAGAAGTCACCAAACTAAAGAGCAATAGCTGGATATGACCATGATAGTAGCCTGAATGAGGCATCTAATGGATGGAGGCTAGGAAGAATTGGGGTAACCTACAAAACCAGGGATAAGGCTGAGTGATGGGCAGCCTATCTATTTATAGATGGGTGGATACTCCAAAATTAGGGTTTGGCTTATGGGACATGGACACTCTTTGGGACTGCACATCGTTTAATGAAACTTTAGGCAATTTACGTGTTTTGCCGCTGTTTTAAAGACCTGATTAGTTTATAATGCATTTTTTAGCTCAACACAAACTGCCCAGTAAAAGTCTACCCAGGCCTGCCCATCAAAAAGTGGTTGTCCTGAATTATTCTTGTTATAGGAGACCATCCGCCCTGGTCTAACAACGGCAAAAGAAGAGAAAATAATGATAAACAGGATTGAGAAGACCATGGGCAACCCTAAGTTCCCTCCATCTGATATGCCTATGATGAAAGCTTCATGAGACTGGCCTCTCTATTTGAGAAGGATAGTGAATCCTTGAACTACAGTTGATTACAAGAGCGAATAATAATTAGATAAACAATTTCAGCACTTATACCACATAATTGAGACAATCCAACACTGATTGGCCCCAAACCTTGCCACCACTTGCAGTATTTCTTTAATATTTATTCCAGAAGATGATGAATATAATAGAGAAAGGACAAAGCTCAGAAAATTTGGCAAGCCTACCAAGAACTCAAAATCCCTCCAAGTTCCTTTGACTAAAATCTTCCCAAATCCAACAAATCAAGGCACAATGTCTGATAATTCTAGAACAATTTACTGTCTGCAACAATCAGCAACCTTAATCCTCAACTTGCCCCTTGATTTGAATGTTCAGGGATATCAAATCGAGCCTTGTCATGTTGCATGTAATTCACCCTTGTTGTAGACCACCAAATGTCTATTGTGAATTCAGTGATTTACAGCAGCAATCCTTCATGCATAATTCAAACGTGCATGCATGCATTCCATGCACAATCAGCAAAATCCCAACAGCAACAGTTCAGATCCATAGATAAGGCTCCAAACAGCAATTTTCATCACCAAATAGGTCATACATCAAGCATGGAAGAGAGAGCAGCATGAGAAGAGAGTAATATCTGCGTTCACATTAATGCTCAAAAATCTACATTTATCTCTTTCAAGGACATGTGGCTTTTGCTTCTCTCACTTGTTGGAGAAGAGAGTCACTTGCGAAGCCTTTATTTTGGTGGCAAAACTTTGGATAGGCATTGAAGACCCTTCAGCCCTTAGCCAAGAGGGTCCTTGCCTAGGATTGCTCTTTGGGTACATGTGAGTGAAACTCGAGTGCCTATTCTCCCATTCACACAAAGATTTGCAATCGGCTTAGCACACGATAGTAGAGTGGCTAGTCTATTGCTGCACTAACTTATGCATGATGAGAACTATGATGAGCATAGGTAGTCCAAAGCAAGTAGAGTTTAAACACTTAACCATAAATTTTTAAAAATTTTGTTTTAAACTTTGAAGTTTATACTTTAATTTAGACTTTAGCATTTACAATCTTATGTGCATTGTGTAGGTGAATGTTGATACATTCAAGTTGATAGGCGACACTCTTCCTAGTGTACATCAGCAAAAGTGGATGAGAAGGAGATGACTTTTGCAGAGCTCTATAGAGAGCTTATAGCAGCAAATACCAGTGACACTCGAGGTCAGTGTGCTCGTGGTAGTAGGGGTATGGTCGTTTGGCGCCCTCCAACATCGAGGAGGAAGGTTCGAGTGGCTTGCAGACATATGTAAGGCGGGGCTCTAGTAGCCCACATCTTATGCCTCATGATGACAGCACCCCTTTACCTACACAGCCGCCACCTAGGGAGCCATCATTTGATGATGATGATGGTAACCTCATCAGTGAGGATGAGTATGAGTGTGTCTCATCATCCAATGCCGAGGAGTCATCTTCAGAATCTCTTGATGAGCACTCAGTTGGTTCTGATGATGATGATAGTGACGCCTCATCATAGCCTCATAGCTCTCTCTTTTTTATATCTACTATCATTGTATCCACATGCATGATGCCACTATGATACACTATGATAGTGATGCCTCATCATAGATTCATAGGTCTCTCTCTTTTTTATATCTACTATCATTGTATCCACACGTATAATGCCACTATGATACACTAGACTGTAGTTGTATCGCATGTTTTGCGCAGCCCATGCAACCGCGATAGTCACCCTCATGTATTCATCTTATTTTGTAATGAAATGGCTATTTCCACTTTAAACATGTATTCTATTATTTAATGACTTATGATTTTTTTTTAAATCATGTTTAAAAAAATTTGTAGTAATATCGTACTGTACCTTATAAAATCATAAGGTACCATTTAGTACCGTATTTTATCATACTATACCTTTCGTACCTAACAACTATGGTTGCAATCGGTGATAGCTAAACAACAAATAGTAGGTGACTAATGACTGCAATCTGCATAGTAGAGTGAGAAACCTGTACAAAAGAATGATGGTTGATATTGGGCAGCCTATCTATTTATAGATATTGAAGGGTGCCCCAAATTTTAGGGTTTTGTGAGACCACAAAAACTCTCTCGAACCACGCACCAATTTTGTGTTTTTCATGAATTGAGTGTGTTTTGGCGTTGTTTAAAGATGCTAATCAGCTATAAAGCATGTTCTAGCTCAATACCCCCTCTCAAGCCCAAAACTAAGCCTAAAAGAAAAGGCCTACAATGTTTATCCTAAGGCATCCCACCCCAAAGCAACCATGGCATCGGACAAAGGGTGCACGTCGGCTGCCCAATGGCCTACCAAGACTACAAAGGCAATGGACATCTTACCAAGGGAGTCCAAATAGTCACCCCAGAGAGGACAAGGCATCAGACAAAGGGTGCCCACCAAGCCCTACAAAGACAAAAGTAATCACATTGAACCTTTTTTTGTTGATTTTGATGTCGATGATAAGGAAAAGGTAATAAAGTATCATGTAAAGAAGGATAGTGGTGTAATCCATCAATGGAAACAACTTAGGATCCGTCCATTGGTGCTCTACACAATGGGATACATAGTATACTACATACTGAAGAATACTCATGCAACAAGTGCCAATTGGACAATGTCCCTCGTGGGAAAATTGTTTACTTGCCCAAGCGCGCTAGTGCAAAGATGATGAAATCATGCAATGCATAGGGAAGATGCAACAAGGAAGAAAAACCAATATCGAAGACAAGTACTAAAAGCTGTAGAATACAAGGGTAGGAATTCCCTCTCAACCTAGATGTCGATGTTGAAGAAGGAAGAGGAGCCTAATGATGTCGGTCTTTATGTGGTGCCGAGAACCATGTGGATGAAGATAATGAAGCATCCCTACTAGAAGAGCAAGGATAGAAGACACCGCCATGATAGCATCAAGAGAGATGCTACACGATCTGCCACCACAGGAGGGGAAGTCTCCATGTTGGTAGAAGAGTAAAACTCCAAGTAGATGGAACCATGAAAGGGAACAACATCCAGCTCCTGTCTCCAACTTAGAAGGATTGGTCTTGCATGTTAGCCCTACACTAAAAAACCCTGCAAAAGAGATCAAAATCTGCAAGCACAAAGGTGAGTAGTGAGAGGCTCCAAAAAACAAAATTGAAAATAAAGGAAGAGCACAGCTAAGTACAGTGCAATGAGTATGTAAGTATACAATGGAAGTCTAAAAAGAGAAAGGCTAAGTGTATGGCATCAGCGCATACGGCGAGGTGGAAAGATGGTCTTAGAAGGTGCAATGGATGCCCTAGGAATGGACATTGGATATGTAAAGGTCAATAAGTGAGCCACTACTAGACCAACTAGCGAATCCTTTAGGACTAGTGGAGAAGTGAAAGAGATAGGCTGCTAAGGTTGTCCGTGCGCCACATGTCTAGCAACCACTGTGACAGATGAAGCACACGGTGCAAGAGCGAGAGACATAGCCCTACCGGATTGGCCAACTGAGACCATGGGCCTTGCTACAACACTCCTCGTCCACATGGCTCAACCTTTGGCAATGTATGCAAAACCTATTTTTCTTAGGAATTTGTTACTAAAGGGATCGTGTTTCATTGGTTCTAGTAGAGGAAGGGGTGTCACTCTTGTTTTGACTTGCCTTCGCATCTTGCGAGTTATTGGTGGTTTTCCCTCCCGAAGAAGAGACAACCAGCCCTCGATTCTTTGAGTAAGGCTCTATGGAGGCTTCTTGTAGACTTGATCGTGCAAACTTGCATAACGCAAGAACTAATACTCAAACTCTTAGGTCGGTAATCTAGATAGTGAGATATGTGCTAGATAAAATGGAAGCATTTGCAAGCAACTTATTCAAGAAGAAAGTGACCTGATCATCTGACTTCCAAGGGGCCAATAGTGGCAAACTCGGCAAGTAACTACCAATATTCAACCGACTTGACTTTTAGATCATCTCCTTACTTAATGGAAAACTCTTGAAGCTCAAAATTAAGATTGATATGTCGAATGTGATCTCGTGCCACCTAGCGATCTATGAGATGACTCCACACTCAAATGCGAGGGAAAATATTGTAATTATGAGTGGAATTCAAGAAACAACCTCTCCATAAACTCAACACTAGTCGCAGCATTGTAAGCTCTCCAATGACAGATGTGATCAGGGTGAGCTACCAGGTATCAACTCGATACCAACAACAAGGTCCCAAAGTCCCTGATATTTAAGCACTTGTTGCATGAAGTTCGACCAAGTGGTGAAATTCAACCCGTTAAAACTAGTCTCTTATCCGTGAAAGCATTCTTCGCCATTGCAACAAGAGTGGTAGTGCTAGGAGATAGAGGAGTGTAATGGGATAGGGTACATAGGGGAGATAAGGTGGGGGAGTGGAGTACACTTGGAAAGGAATCCCAAAATGCCCACCATGCATACAAGAAGTGTGCACAGTGATTCCAAATGTGGGCATAGGTGGATTAGGTATAGGCATGGTAACCGCATGAGAAGCCCAACCTAAAGGGATATGGACACGTGGAGCAAAGGATGGAAATCCTTCCGTAAGAGTGACCCAAGGGATGTGTGATGATAGTCCATCAGTAGAGGATGGATATCCCTATGTCTGAAAGGTCGTGTAGTGAGGTTATGAGTGTTTGGGGGTAGTGAGGGGGATGCCCACCACAGCCGTCCCAAAGACAAAGGATATGGAAAAGTGAGGGTATGTGGATGTCGATATCATCTTCTTGATAATGGAACACTGCGCGTCGTTTACCTTTGTAGGCATATATAGAAGCACGATTAATATTTTATCCTGTATTATCTTCATTTCAAAGTGATTAGTCAATCTAAGTAAATCCAAGGAACATGTAGTATCCCCTAATATATGTTCCAAGAGCTGCACAAAGGTAGACTTACCGGTTGCCCCTAGGCCCCATAGATATAAACAAAACTCTTCGCGGTTATCATTTGATCGCAAAAAAGCACTGATCACATTAAGCTTAAGAGGATCCCTCCTTGTCAAACTAAGGAGAAACCTCTCGTGCGCATCGAACAAGGGTGTACACAGGTCCAGCTTTATGCCCCCTCGATGGAATAACCATAAACTTGGATTGGGTGGTTGCAACATGTTAAAGGGTGGCATTCCCCCTAACGATGCACCAAGAGATGGAGTGAATGGAGAATAGGTAGATGGAGGGATAGAGAAGGAGAAAGTGCTAGGAATGGAGGTGGAAGATCCAACCCCTAGTGTCCTTTGAGTGGAAGTAAGCATAATCCCAAGTTTGGAAGGAAGATGTGAGTAGATCACAATGTGGAGAAGATAGTGGCGGGATAGAACGGAGTTGGGAAGTGTGGTTCACTTGGTCAAATGAAACGCATGGTAGAGATATATCTATCTACGAGTATCTGCTTCAAGAACCTCCTCTATTAAAGTTAGCATACTGAAAACCATCTAGATCTTGCATAACAAAAGAAGAAACATGGAAGGTTTTGGCTCATAGGATTCAAAAGGAGTATTTGCTTCAAGAACCTCCTCTATTAAAGTTAGCATACTAAAAACCATCTAGATCTTGCATAACAAAAGAAGAAACATGGAGGGTTTGGCTCATAGGATTCAAAAGGATTATATGAACTTGACATAAGGCCTGGCTGAGATGAAGGAAATGAATCACCAAACGTGTTGAATGTCGTGGAACCTCCAAGATCAAAGAGATGGCCAGTCTCACCAATCGGTCAACGAAGTAGCAGCACTCCTTGAAGGGGTGTAAACCTGATTGTATGTGATATGCAAGTACTCCTCTAAGTTCTCATTTGTAAGATGACCAAAAAGATAAGAAGAAGGTGGTAAAGATGAAGGTTGTGAAGAAAATATCCTAACACAGAAACACAAATAACACCATACCACAAAGCACAGACTGACAGAAAAACACAGTTAGGGTTAGGGTAACTCAAAGACAATGACACAGAGAATGAATGAAATGATATGACTATTGAATATACAATGCTCATGTAGCAAACACACTATGCAATGAATGAATATTGTACCTCGAACTCCTGTATCAAAAGGATTAAGGCACGGATAATGAGCTAGAGAGTGTGTCGTACTCCAAGAGGATCCCAAATCGAAACAAGGCAAGGATAATGAGCTAGAGAGTGTGTCGTACTCCAAGAGGATCCCAAATCACAACAAGGTAGCCTCTGAATGTCGAACACTAGCAAACGCAGTCAAGGAAGGTTAGATCTGATACAAATGGCAATGCAGGAGAGAGAAAGACTAAAAACGTAGGTGAGGAGAGAGTAAACAGTGAATGCAACTGGGAGGAGAGAGAAAACAGCAAACGCAAGCTGCACGAGAGAGAAAATAGCAACGACAGGCTAAGGAGATGATGGCGGCAACTAGAGGAGAGAGAAAATTTGTAAGGCGACAGCTAGGCTTGCAAACGCAGCAGTATGCTGACGTGTTAGGCTGCACAACAGCTCAATGTCAAACTGCAACAGTCACCTAGCTGGAAACAGCAACAAACTAATGACGGAGGGCTAGAAACATGAGCCAGATGAATGGAGACTGCAATGCACAGCATGGATTGCAATGTCCTCCATGAACAGGGTATGGACAGCAAGCTGAAAATACCTGAAACCTGCAAAGACGAGATTAGGGCTGAATGGAGAGCAGCATACCTATTTATAAAAGGTTTGGGCCCTCCCAAGTGGGCTTATGCTTATGGGATACAAATACTCTCTAAGAATGCATTTCTTTTAAATAAATAAGATTTCTTCCTTAATTAAGCATCTTTTGGGGATATTTAAGTGAAGCTAATGCATTTTTAGCTCAATACCCCCACTCAGGCCCAGCAACGGTACCACAAGAAGTAGGCCAGCCAAGCTCTTTTTCTTTTCTTTATCTTTTATCCTAGGACGTCCCACCCCAAAGCAACCATAGCATTGAACAAAGGGTACATGTCGGCTGCCCAGTGCCCTACTAAGACTACAGAGCCGATGGTTATCTTACCAAGAGAGCCCAAGTGATCACCCCAAAGAGACCAAGGCATCGGACAAAGGGTCCACGGTAGCTGCCTGGTGGCCTTGCAAAGGTGGATGGAATTAACTATGGACTTTTTTTAAAAAAGGATTGTGTAGTTTTGATAGATTTAACATTAAGTAAGGATTTCAAGTCAGTTTTCGTCCTATTGAGGATCCATACCCCAAATGGGAGAGTGATAAGGGATGGTCAGACCCAAGACCTTTACAAAACAAGCATACTATCTGTCATGAGGACATGTATTTTTGAAACATCACTTAACATATGGATTAATTTTAATCACATGATTAAGTAAATGTTACACATGTGATGTGCAACTGGGATTAAAGTAAATTTACGAGCTCGAGACCCGAAGAAATCACGGGATGTCAAAGGCAAAAGTTGCTATAAGTTATGCCACACAAGTACTTGGTGGTATCTGGTACCAATTGTTGGCCTAGGTCATCCATTTGGCCATAAGTGTCAGTTGGTGACACTAGAGAAGTCGCGTTTAATGGTACCTAACGCCAATCTAATGGTCAAAGATGGTGCAGAGACACTCGAGAATGGAAGTTACCCAACCAATTTAATTATTGGCCAATTAGATTATTTTTCAGGGCACTGAAATAATTATTAGATTAACTTTCAGTATTTAAAGATTGAAAATTAATATTTAATTATGAAAAATATTGGAAAAACCATTTGGGAAGGCTATCACTTGTCAAAAATTCCTATGCAAGACTAAAAAATGTCTTTAGAGACTGGAGAGAAGCATTTCTATAAATCAGCCTGCAAGAGAGAGGGAGGGGAGACTACTGGTCTGATTTGCAACCATTGGAGGATCTTCTAAGATTGCCAAGGGCAGGAGAAGACCAATCAACAGCAGGAGACAGCATCTACAGGCTGTTGAGACAGAGCAACAGCTGTAAATGACTAATTTTCTTCAGTTCTTTGCATCTACAAGATGTTGTGGCAAGGCAGCAGCTGCATTTGATTAATTTTCAATCATTCTTCGCGACAAAACTCTGCTCTCTCTACAATTTTCCCTCTCATCTCCTAGCCATTTTACAACCTTGCTCCGAAGATCTCAATATTTGGACCCTCGGAGGCTGAGAAATTTTAAATTTCTCTACCGTAACCCTAATATGCAACAGAAATTAGGGTTTAGCAACAGCCTCAAGAATCGTGCCAAAAATTGGAAGCTCCAAGACTTGGATTGAACATGGCTGAAGCTAATTTTAGCCTATTCAAGTGGAGGAACCAGCAAATAATTGAATTTGGGATATTTTCCATTTCCATCAAAGCGGGTGAAGGCCAATTGATTGCCCGAATCAAGGGGCAAATCAGATTAAAGACTTGCTGGTGATTTTGAACAGCAAGGGGAGTTAGAATACCGAAAGGGATTGGAAAAATCCCATTCTAAATAAACTTCTTTTTCAATAAAGCTAAAGAAATACCGAAAGGGGCATCAATTTTGGGGCCAATCGAGTGTACATTGTCCAAGATGAGTAGGTAAATTTGTATTTTTAGATTTGCATTAACTGTTTGCTGCTGTAATTAAGTTGTAATCAGGGATTCACCACCCATCCACGGAAGGAAGGCTGGTTACACTATCCCTCCATTACTGGGTATTGGTGAAAAAGGAAAATGGCTGAGGTATGGGTGACACAAATATAGCAAAGATGTGAAGCAAGCAAAACAAGCTAGGGAGAACTGCCTTGGAGACTGCTATGTGCAATGCCACGAATATGGTGGATACAAAATCGACCACTCCAAAAGACCGAAAAGGGATAAATGTGCACAAATGCATATTTACATGAACAGAATGCCAATGCATAGGGTAGTGCAAAGAGAGATACAAGATGTCATGCTCACGCAAAATGCAATGCAACGATGCCACTTAGACAGTGCTCTCACAGGGGAACTATGCACTTGTCCATGTGTTCTTTTACAATCATATCATCCTGACAATGCAGATGAAGTTACAAATGTCCATAAGTACACTACAAAAGAATAAATAAATGAATAAATGTCTAAAACTGTAAGCATCATCATGGTCACTATCAAGAGAAGTAGCCGCCTCCTCTCAAAGTGAAAGGGAAAGCAAGGAGAAAGCACTCTCTCCTCGTCAATCTGAAGAAATAGGGGAGGGTGTAGCCAAGCCAATCTTGGATAGAAGGTACTGAAGAACCGGCCAATTAACCGCTTTGGTCAAAATGTTTGAAAATTTGTCTGATAAAGGCACAAACTCTAGGCAGATAGTGCCTAGCTCAGCATACTCTCTGGAAAAGAGAAAGTGGACTCCCACATGCCGCATCCGTGATGTGATGATCGGATTGCCCACAAGGGCAATGACGCTCGAGTTGTCGCACTAGACAACAATGAAAGAGTCACAAGAGAAGTGAAGCGCCACCAGTAAGCTCCTCAGGCAGATGGCCTCGATGGTGCTATCGCAGAGAGCCCTATACTCAGCCTCGGTCGTGGAAACCGCCATCGTCTCTTGCTTACGCCTAGACCAAGAAATGAGAGTCGTGCCCAAGGTGAAGAGGTAGCTGCTATGGGAATGCCGAGTGTCAAGATCTCCTACCCGATCAAAATCAATGTACCCTTGCAAACATAAACCAGAACCATAAGTGAGGCCATAAGAATAAGTACACTGTAAATAACACAACACACAAAGACATGCAATCCAATGTGATATCCCAGGTACTATGAAATACTAACCGAGAATGTTGACTAAGTAAGCTAAGTCTAGCCTAGTATGAATTAACGAAAGAAGTTTCCCTACAACAGACCTTAGGTATGCACATCGAAGGGCTGACCTAGGGTATCCTTCGACAAGTGGACAATAGGATCGATAGATGTGGCCACTGGCCGTGTCTGATCCGTAGTGAACTATTCCACGAGTTGAAGTGCATACTTCTGCTGTGACACAAAAATACAACTCCTAAATCAAACTACCTTCATCAACAAAAAGTAAGACAATAAACTGAGGTCTGTCATCTCAAATATAGCACTAAGTTTTGCCTTGATTTTCGCTATAGCAACAGAATCTGAGCATGTGATGAGTAAGTCATCAACGTATAGCACGATGTAGTTGACCCCCTGTGAAGTAGATCGAACATATAAATTCAATGATAAGGGATAGAATGGTATCCGTGAGTCTATAAGAACTTGTCCATCCTATGAAACCAAGGCTACGGTGCTTGCTTCAATCCATAAAGAGCTTTCTACAAGCGGGATACCTTATCCCTCGAGTTTGCAGAAGGAAATCCTAGTGGCTGCTCCACATAGACTTCCTCCTCCAGATAACCATTCAAGAAGGTACTCTTGATATCCATCTGATGTATCGGTCAACCGGGGTGAGCGGCTAGTGTGAGTAACAACCGAAAAATATCAACCGCACAATAGGTGCAAAGATCTCTTCACAATCAATACCATGCTTTTGTCGAAACCCCTACACAACACGGCGAGCCTTATACTTGTCTAAAGTCCCATCAGCCTTTAGCTTGGTCCTAAAAATCCACTTCGTCCCGATGACTTTCTCATAGCACAGACGATCCACAAATGTCCCAGTCTCATTTCCATCAATACTCTCTAGCTCCTTTTCCATGGCCTCTCGCCATTGAGGGTGCTGAGAAGCCTCCTGCCATGTATCCGACTCAAAATGCGCTATGTAATCATCTGTAAAAAGTGACACAAATGATGCCTAAGGTGCAAACCGGGTAGATCTTCTAGGTCCCTCTGGAGTGGAATCCGATGGCAAGATCCCCGAATCCCACATGGTCTACTAGTACCAGCAAGGTAACAAGTCTCGTAAAGGGGGCCTAGGAGCTGAAGAATTTGCAAATAGGTCAGAAGCGAGTAGTAGACCAGGCTTAGTAGGCATGATCTCCAAGGATGTGAAAGGAGCAATTAGATTGAAATCAAGTGTAGAGGATTGTACGATATCCCTCTCGTCAAAGATGACGTCCCTCCTAACAATCACCTTGTTCGTCAGAGGATTAAACAAACGGTAAGCTTTCACTTCAGAGAAATATCTGACAAAGATAAGGAGATCAACTCAGGGAGTGAGCTTTCTTATTTTATCATCAAGCATGTGTGTATATACAACATGCAAAGACTCTGAAGTGCGATATGATAGGCTGAGAGCCAAAGAAAGCCTCGTATGAGGTCTTCTAAGGAAGAGCCGCAGTCAAGGCACTGATTGAAGATGTACACCGTAGTGTTAGTGTAACCAGCCTTCCTCCTCGGATAGGGTGGTAAATAACTTGATTAGGCACCATTTACAGCAATTAACAAATTTACAAAACTGAAAAGTGCACTTTACCATATAATCTTGGACATTGGACACCCTGTTGGCCCCAAAAGTGGCGCCCCTTTTGGTATTTATTTAGCTTAGTTGAAAAGGAAGTTACAATGGGATTCTTCCAATCCCTTTTCGTATTCCAACTCCCCTTGCTGTTCAAAATGACCAGCAAGTCTTTAATCTGATTTGCGCCTTGATTCGAGCAATCAATTGGCATTCATCCGCTTTGATGGAGATGGAAAATGCCCCAAATTCAATTATTTGCTGGTCCCTCCACTTAAATAGGCTAAAAACAACTTCAGCCCTATTGAGTCCAAGTCTTGGAGCTTCCAATTTCTCGCATGCTTCTCAAGGCTGCTGCTAAACCCTAATTTCTGCTTGCAAGTTAGGGTTTACAGCAAAGAAATCTGAAATTTCTCAGCCTCTGGTGATCTCAATGCTGCAATCTTTGGAGCAAGGCTATAGAAAGGCTAGGAGATGGGAGAGAATATTGAGGAGAGAGAAAATTCAAACCTTCTTCGCAAAGAACTGAAGAAAATCTGTCATTTACTTCTGTTGCCCTATCTCAACACCTTGAAGATGCAAAGAACTTAAGAAAATCAGTCATTTTACTACTATTGCCCTATCTCAACAACCTGTAGATGATGTCATCTGCTATTGATTGGTCTATTCCTAACCCTAGCTGCCTCAAAAGGTCCTCCAATGGTTGCAAATCAGACCAGCAGCATCTCCTCCCTCTCTCTTGCAGGCTGAATACACTAAAAATGCCTCTCTCCAACCTCTAAAGACGTTTTTCAATCTTGCATGGGCAATTTTGACAAGTAGCAACCTTCCCAAATGGTTTTTGCAACATTATCCATAATTAAATATTAATTTTCAGTCTTTAAATACTAAAAATTAATCTAATAATTATTCCGGTGCCTTGAAAAATAATCTGATTGGCCAATAATTCAATTGGCTAGGCAACTTCCATTCCCGAGTGTCTTTGCGTCATCTTTGACCATCAGATTGGCATTAGGTACCATTAAACGTCACTTCTCTAGTGTTACCAACTAACACTTATGGCCAAATGAATGACCTGGGCCAACAACTGCACCAGATACCACCAAGTACTTGTGCGGCATAACTTATAGCAACTTTACCTTTGAGATCCCGTGATTTCCTTGGGTTCCGGGCTCATAAATTTACTCTAACCCCAATTACACCTCACATGTGCAATGAGATAAACTTTGCAAACCCTCGGTGATCTGAAGCCCATAAGATTTCCAAGTGCATGGATACACTGCCACTAGGTTTGATGAGTTGATTGTTGTCATTAAAGATTTGGACAGTAGGATGCATAAAGCTCAAAGAACCATTTAAGATCAAGGATACTTTTCAGCCCAAGAACAAGGCTAGGCCACAATTTAATCAAAGGAATGATTCTAGGCAAGAAGAGGACACTAGAGTGGAGGATGACTATTACGGGTGTGATCCGTTCTATAAGTCCCACACTCAGCCCGATCCTTTGCCAAGGAGAGTGGAAGTAAATCTAGAAGAAAGGTGTGATGGACAAAGATCCACCCAAGATCAAGCACCTAGAGAGCGTCAACCAGCCCTCTAATCATGGAATTGATCAATCCCCTCCTCATAGTTTTGGTAGCAACCAAAATGGGCAACCCTACTACAAGCAAAATTCATGGAATAAAGTTATGGAGACAACAATCATATGGACAGCCCTTCCAAATCCACCACCACCATACAATGACCAGACTACAAGGAGAAAATCAGCATTTCAACTTCAAGATAACTGTTTACCTACAAAATGGGAGGAGTGGGTCAATAAGCTGGAAATGTATTTTACACTCTACCCTAGGAGCATGAAGCAAAGATCTATTATGCAGCCCTTCAGCTTAAAGGTTATGCCCACACTTGGTGGATTGGACACACTTCAAGAGGACAATGCTTGATATATCTCCCATGAAAAAAGATAAGTTGCACAAAGAAAGTGGTATGAGTTAAAGCAAAGAGAAATGTCCGTATGGGAGTATTCAAACATGTTTCTTCATCTATCAATGTATGTGGAATGGATTACAGATTTGGCAAAGCTGAACAAGGACATTTATGGGTTTGATTTACGTCTTTTTTCGGAGGCTGGAGCCGCGTAGCCCAAGACTATACATGAGGCAATGCAGCTTGCTGAAAGGTACAGCCAAAAGTATCATAGAGATGTGTAATGGAACTTTAGTTGAAAGCACCGGTAGCTATTCAAGAGCATTCCTGCCTTTGAGAATGAGACAAAATAGTAAGTTGTTTTCGCTTTCTAGTGGGTTTAGAATTTGCTAGCTTTCCTGGCCAACCTAGCATAGTTTTTTCCATAGAAAAGAAGTAATTTGTTAGCTGGCATTTGCTTCCTGTAAAAGAAAAGCAGAATGAAAAAAATCCCTCTATTAAACTAATAATAGGCACAATAAAGGAATAGTTGTCTATATTCTTGTAGATTCGAGCAACACACATAGTTTTGTGAATACAAAATCTTTGGACAGGCTGAAGCTACTACCTAAGTCACCGTCATGTACTATTCAAGCTGATCTTGTAACCTTAGAAATGGGACCCGTTGACATAGTCATTGGTTGTGATTGGTTAAAAATAGTTGGAAGGTTTACCATGGATTTGAATTCAATGCAAATGGAGTTTTCTTGGGGCGGATAGCAAATAAATTTGCATGGGATGGATCATAAACAAATGGAACTCATTCTGATGAAGAAGTTAAAGAGAGAGATCAATGCTAAGGCTTGCGTATTCGCTCTTCTTCTTCCAAAGAGGACAAAGATCAACCCAAATCCACTTCAAAGAAGAAGAATTCAACATCGAGCAAGTTGTTAGAAGAATACAAAGACTTATTTCAACCACCATCTTCATTACTACCCAACAAAGAGGTTGATCATCTTATTGACTTATTCCCTAATACCAAGCTAATCAACAAGCTACATTACAAGAGAGAGGTTGATCATCCTATTGACATGGTCCCTAATACTAAGCTCATCAACAAGCTACCTTACAAACCATCTAAGTTTGAGTGTGAGGAGGTAAAGTAGCAAGTCAAAGAGTTGCTATAGATGGGGTTGATCCAACCAAGTTAGTCACCTTTTGCCTCTCCAGTACTACTAGTGAAGAAGAATGAGACATTCGATATGGGCATTGATTACATAAGAGTTAAACAAGTCCACCATCAAAAACAGGTACCCCATTCCCCGTATCGATGATCTCTTAGATGAACTTAAGGATGCAAGGGTTTTCACCAAGATAGATCTTCGTTTGGGATACCATCAAATCTGTATGAAAGAGAGAAATGAATACAAGATTGCATTTAGGATTGAAAGGGGGATTGTATCAATTCTTGGTGATGCCTTTTGGACTCTCAAATGCTCCAACCACCTTTCAAGCACTTATGAATAAGACAGTAGACTTTATAACCGTTTTTGTTCAAAACAGTCTTTGTTTTCTTTGATGGCATTCTCATATATAGCAAGCCCAAAGAAGAGCATTTAAGACATGTATAAGAGGTTTTTGACACATTGAGGAGAAACTATTTGCAAAGAAATCAAATTGTTCTTTTATGGAGAATGAGGTGGAATATTTGGGTCATTAATTGGTGAGAGTGGGATTAGCATGGACCCAAAGAAAGTACAATGTGTCAAGAAATGGCCTACCTCTACTAATTCTTCATCTTTTAGAGGCTGTTGTGGCTCCATTGACCTGTTAGCAGTCATGCCTTGTCGTCTCCTGCCTGTGAGCCTCAGTCTGAGTCAGACGAGGACATTAGGAGCTCTGACATGTCTGTCATATGTTATGATGGGGGAGGCTAGTCACTCTTAACTGGCTGTCTTAGGATGTATATTTCTTTTTGGCCTCTTTTAGTGGGCAGCCACTGGCTGCCCGGCCACTTTTTTGGTCACTGATGTGGGGCGCCCAATTTAGGGCATTTTTAGGGTTTGCGCCCATTTTAGAGTTAGGGTTAGGGTTTGTCCTTTTGCCTATTTATAGGCGGTCCCCCCTCCCCACTTTGTCAAGATTGTGGGAGAGAAGGAAGGAGACTCACTTGTAGCTTTCTTGCTTACACAATGGGGGAATACACACAGAGGTGGAGGCTGAAAACAGTTTTCCTCTTCTTAGTTGTGTAAGCCAAAAAGAACTCTCTTACAAAGAAATAGAAGAACCCTATATATGGGTCTCAAAACAAACTCAACTAACTAAGGTGGTATACTGATTGAGCCACGAACTAGAGTAGATAAGGATAGCTGTCATCTAGCTATTATTCATGGGCGGTGTACCAACCGCATCTACAACTGACAAGTCGGTGACATAAATGCACAACGGTCACCCTGGCATATCACGAGTGGAGCTTGATATCTCAACACTCCCCCCCGAGCTCAATCCCAATTCCTGCACACCAAGCAGGTCTCTGAACTTGCGCAGCTTCTCTGCGCCCAATGCCTTCGTGAATATATCAGCTACCTGATCCTCTGTGCTAACATAAACTAGATCAATAAGACCTAGTAAAACCCTCTCCCGCACATAGTGATAATGCACCTCAATGTGCTTTGTTCTAGCATGATAGACTGGGTTATTTGTCAAGTGTATACTACTCATATTGTCACAATAAATGACAATTGGCCCATCTGTAGGCTGATGCATATCATAAAGTAGCTTATGCAACCAAGCTACCTCACATGCAGCCATTGCTGCACCCCTGTACTCAGCCTCTCTGCTCGACAAGGCAACTGTAGGCTGTTTCTTGCTGCTCCAAGTGACTGCAGCACTCCCAAAATAGAACACATATCCACTGGTAGAACGTCTATCAGAAATGCTACCAGCCCAATCAGCATCAGTGTATCCATGCAACTGTATCTGAACCCCAGTCTCATAAAATAGTCCATACTGCAATGTGGACTTCACATACCTGAGTATGCGTCTAGCCGCATCCAAATGCGGTTTCCTTGGAGCCTGCATAAACTGACTTACCAATCCACTAGCATAGCTCAAATCTGGCCTGGTAATAGTCATATAAATCAAGCTTCCTACTATGCGTCTGTACATAGTAGGGTCTTCCAAAAGCTCACCTGCATCTGCGCTCAGCTTCACATTCTGCTCCAAAGGAACTGAAATAGGCTTACAGCCTGTCATCCCATATTTGGACAGCATGTCCAATCCATACTGCCTCTGCAAGAGCTGTATCCCACTTGGTGATCTAATCACCTCAATGCCCAAGAAATAACGCAGCTCTCCCAAATCCTTCATCTCAAACTTTTGCTTCAATAGCATTTTCACATGAAGGATATCTTCATCACTGTCACCTGTCATAATCAAATCATCAACATAAATGACAAGCAGCATAATACATTTCTCTGTTTTTCTCACATAAAGTGAGATATCTGCCTTGGAAATCTGAAAGCCAATAGTGACAAGATACTGTCCTATCTTATCAGACCATGCTCTAGGTGCTTGCTTCAAGCCATACAAGGCTTTCTTCAACCTACAAACAAACTCAGGATGAACAGCATGCACATAACCTGGTGGCTGCTCCATATAGACACCTTCTTGCAAATCACCATGCAAGAAGGCATTCTTTACATCCATCTGATGTAAAGACCATCCCTTTGATGCAGCTATAGCAATGACTGCTCTTACGGTTGCCATCCTTGCAACCGGACTGAATGTTTCTTCATAGTCAATGCCATATGTTTGTGCATACCCCTTGACTACTAATCTTGCCTTGTATCTGTTCACAGAACCATCTACATTATGCTTCACCTTATAAACCCACTTACAGCCAATTGCATTCTTACATTTAGGCAAAGGTACTAACTCCCATGTAGCATTTGCTTCCAAGGCATCCATTTCTTCATCCATGGCTTTCTCCCATTTTTCTTTTCCCATGGCTTGCTCAAAAGAAGTGGGTTTTGGTTCCTGTATCACTTTGACCATATATGCATAGTGAATGGCTGTAAATCCATCATATTTCAGCCTATCCACAGGATACCTAGCTCTAGTAGACCTGCGCAAAATAGGTTCACTCCCAGGTGCTCTCAAAACATCCCTGGTCTTCCTTACTCCAGGTGTAACAATAGAAGGAATACCCAACTCATCATCAATGCTCTGTTCTGAGCCACTGGATTCACCATCCACATAAAAGTGACCTGCATTCATATCAAACATGGGCTGATCAACCTTCTCTTTTCCTTTTCGTGATACCTGCATACCACTATCTGCATTGCTTTGAGAAGATTCTCCTGATCTCAATCTGTCTGTCCATGGCGAAGAATGTGAACCACTGCTAGAGAACGCTCCAGGTCCACTAATATTTTACGACTGCTGCTGTGAATTCTGTGCAGCATTACCATTGCATTACCATTTTGTGCATCTACATCATCAATCACATTTACTAGTTTATACCAGCTACTCATCTCATCAAAAACAATATCTCTGCTCACTGTAAACTTACGAGTAAAAGGGTTATAGCATCTATACCCTTTTTGCTGCAGAAAGTAACCAATAAAGATGCACTTCTCAGCTTTTGGATCCAACTTGGATCTCAACTCATCTGGCACATGTACATAGGCAATGCAACCAAAAATTTTCAAATGAGAAATATCTGGTTTCCTACCAGTATACCTCTCCTGTGAAGTCATCCCATGTATTGCTGCAGTGGGAGTCCTGTTCATTATATAGACTGCTGTAGCAACTGCTTCAGCCCAATAAAAATCTGGCAAGTCTTTTTCGTTGAGCATGGCACAAGATACCTCTCCAATATGCCTGTTTTTCCTTTCTGCAATTCCATTTTGTTGTGGGGTATGACTGCATGAATATTGCTGCTTTATGCCATGCTCCTGCAGAAACCTTGCAAACTCATTTGAGAGGTACTCTCCCCCTCCATCTGACCTTAGGCATTTTATTTGCAGGCCTGTTTCTTTTTCAACCATAGCTTTAAAAGTTTTAAAATGCCCAAAAACTTCACTTTTCTTTTTCATAAAATACACCCAAACTTTTCTGCTATAGTCATCAATAAAAGTGACAAAATAATGACAGCCTCCAAGAGATGCAGCTTTAGTAGTCCACACATCAAAGTGGATTAATTCCAATGGCTTCTTACTCTCTTGAACATGTCTAGGAAATGGTTTCCTTGCCTGTTTTCCAAACTGACAGGCTTCACATACCTTATGCATTTCTGCAACCTTGAATTTAGGCAATCCTGCAACAATATTTTGGGCCTGCATTGATTTAAGTCCCTGTACATTAACATGACCAATGCGTTTATGCCAAATATCAATATCTGCAACTACACCGGTCCCATGTGCAAACATTGCTGCACTCAATTCAGACATGTCTGCATCCAACGTAAACATTCTGCCCTTCTTCTTTCCTTTTGCTATCAAGCGACCTTTATTTTTCATATCCTCAACAAAGCGTCCATGAGGATTAAATCTGACCTGCAAGCCCTGCTCAACCCTTTGACCAATAGAAACCAGATTCTTGGTGATATTCGGAACATGAAATACATCGAACAGTTATTTCTTTTTCCCATCCTACAAAGACAAATGAATTTTTCCAATCTGCACAATAGAATGTGCAGTATCATCACCAGTCTCCACAAATCCTGGTTTTTCCATTTTCCTTGCATCCTCCATCCATTCTGCATGACCTGTCATGTGGTTTGATGCACCTGAGTCAACATACCATACATCATTGCTTTCTTCTGCACTTGTCACAGAATTGTTCATGTGCTGCACCATGAACAAATGCTCATTTCTGTCATCACCCTGTCTACTAGAAGATGCATAATTTCCTTGTTGCAGTTTTCCATTCATGATGTCATTCTGCTTTTTATAGCAGTCTTTAGCCATATGACCCATTTTACCATAGTAGTAGTATTCAACATTATTGTTTGCATTTTGGCCTCTTTGCCATCCACCACGACCTCTTTGGCTCCCCCTGCCTCTAGAGTTACCACGTCCTCCTCCATAGGACTGGTTTTCTTGAGTTTGCTGCATATTCTGATTTCTGCCACGGCCTCCAAATCGGCCTCCTCTACCTTTGCCTCTACCTCTTCCAGCATTTGAGTAGAAGACAGCTTCTTTTGAAGTTCCTCCTGAAGAAGATGCATCACCATTTCTCTGCTCCTCAGAAATTAGAAGAGCAATCAACTCCTCAAAATCAGGAAATCTTTCACGAACTGAAATGGATGTCCGAAACTGTGCATGATCCTTTCCTAGACCATTCAAGGTCACATAAACTAAATCATCATCTTCCACTGGCGACCCAATGGAAGCAAGTGCATCTGCAATCTTCTTCACCTTCATGTGGTAGTCATTGATGCTCATACTTTCTCTTTGCACATTGTGCAACTCTTGCTTGAGCTGCATTTTCCTGGCTTGCGTATTTGTGCTATACATTTTTGACAAAGTATCCCATGCCTCCTTTGACGTACTTGCATCCTGAATATGCACAATCATAGAGTCTGAAATGCTGATGGACAGCCAATACATAACTTTCCTGACTCTCTCATGCCATGTTTTAAATGCCTGCATTTGCTGTTGATTGGGAACATCAGGAAGAACTGGTTCTTCTTCATTTCCTGCAACAAATTCCCAATATCCTTTTCCCATAAGAAAATTCGTCATTCTAAACTTCCATGCTTGGAAGTTGTTCTTGTCAAGCTTTTCAGTGACAATCTATGAAAGAGAATCAGACGCCATTACAGAACACTGCAAGAAATTCTGTCACTGCAGAAAACACAGCTTCAGCCTCACAAGGACAAATCTGCAAAACTGATGAAAGTGGTATTTAACCACACAGTCACTTCCTAGTGACGATTTTGCATCAACAAGCAACCAGGATGATTCTGTAACTCCCAATGTCTCTGCGCACAGGCATACGATGCAATTTCTACAGTAACTTTTCACCGACCTGTAGAACAGTGGCTGCACAGCATAAAACTGGGCCTTTTCCTGAGTGCGTGCAGAAAACTTCCGCCTCCAAAACAGACCCCGAAATTGCCTCAAATCAAAAAAACAGGGTCGCCAAGGGCCAAAGCCCTTTCCCGCAGTATATAGTACCCTCTTGCTTCACCGCGAAGGGCGTCTCAACCTGAGACAATGCACTCTTGCAATTTCCGGCTGTGCTACCTACAGAGGTCTGCTCCCAAAACAGAAAATGAAAGCAACACTACTCCTCTTACCAGAACACCGCGAGCTTGGCTTGCTTTCTTGAGCTCCTTACCACGAACAAGGCTCTGATACCATGTCAAGATTGTGGGAGAGAAGGAAGGAGACTCACTTGTAGCTTTCTTGCTTGCACAATGGGGGAATACACACAGAGGTGGAGGCTGAAAACAGTTTTCCTTTTCTTAGTTGTGTAAGCCAAAAAGAACTCTCTTACAAAGAAATAGAAGAACCCTATATATGGGTCTCAAAACAAACTCAACTAACTAAGGTGGCATACTAACTGAGCCACGAACTAGAGTAGATAAGGATAGCTGTCATCTAGCTATTATTCATGGGCGGTGTACCAACCGCATCTACAACTGACAAGTCGGTGACATAAATGCATAACGGTCACCCTGGCATATCACGAGTGGAGCTCGATATCTCAACACACTTGATCACTTGTCTTCTTGCAGATTCCGACACTCCTCCCCCGTGGTGGTGCTGCCATCATCATCAGCCTGATCTGGTGCCCTGATTGACGCTATGGGCTACATGCAGGGACTAATCAGTCTCCTTCCGCCTTCCTGTTTGTATTCAGCATTCATTTCAGTTCGTGCAGATTTCTCTTCCTTATTTTCTGCTTTCTCTCTCTCTCTCCCTCCGTGTTCGTATTCCCTCTTTCACAGCGCACTCTCACATGACCAACCAGCTGGGAAAAAAGTCTTCCTTTTGGGATTCTCTAACAAACAAAAGCTTCAATAAACTAAAGTTGCTCCTAATTTCAGCACCAATTTTGGCATGTCCCAATTTTTCTAAGAAATTCACTATATGTGTAGATGCTAGTGAAAGAGATATAGAGACTATTCTATATCAAGATCATGGAGTCATTGCCTACAAAAGTAAGAAAATGAATGATAAGGAGTGTCAACTCTATGTATATGAGCAAGAGGTACTCAATTCTTCATGCAATCAAAGAGTAACATCAATACATTCATGGCAACCATTTCAAGGTCAAGCGATCCTATTAGCAGTCAACTCCTTGCCACGTTAGCAGTGCCACGTGGCAGCAGTCGAATTGTCCCATCCGACTGCAGTCGCCTTCCTGTTTGTATTCAGCATTCATTTCAGTCCGTGCAGATTTCTCTTCCTTATTTTCTGCTTTCTCTCTCTCTCTCCCTCCGTGTTCGTATTCCCTCTTTCACAGCGCACTCTCACATGACCAACCAGCTAGGAAAAAAGTCTTCCTTTTGGGATTCTCTAACAAACAAAAGCTTCAATAAACTAAAGTTGCTCCTAATTTCAGCACCAATTTTGGCATGTCCCAATTTTTCTAAGAAATTCACTATATGTGTAGATGCTAGTGAAAGAGATATAGAGACTATTCTATATCAAGATCATGGAGTCATTGCCTACAAAAGTAAGAAAATGAATGATAAGGAGTGTCAACTCTATGTATATGAGCAAGAGGTACTCAATTCTTCATGCAATCAAAGAGTAACATCAATACATTCATGGCAACCATTTCAAGGTTAAGCGATCCTATTAGCAGTCAACTCCTTGCCACGTTAGTAGTGCCACGTGGCAGCAGTCGAATTGTCCCATCCGACTGCAGTCAGCTGCATTAAATGCAATCGACTTGCCTATTTTGGCATATTACGAGGCATTCTTTTCAGCCTTTTAAAGGCTGAGTTTCCAGTAGTTTTGATCACTTGTATTTCACAGATTTCCCTCTGTTGGTGATGGAGACAGCACTCGGGGCTGATAGAGATCGAGGTCCTCAAGGCGGAGACATACACAGATATTCTCTCTACACCCGTGTATAATTCTGCATCCTTATATAGCATTCTTCACTGCAGATTTTCTGCATTTTACTGTCTCTCTCTCCCTTTTTCTCTCTCCGTTCACTCTTTGTCATGGTAATTTGCTTCTGCATTGCTTCACTCTGACATGGTATCAAAGCATTGAAGGATTGACCTAGGGTGTGGACCTCACTGAAGAGGAGTTTTCCGTGCAACACAAGGCTGCGTTTTCAGCATTCAAGTGCGAGCAAGTGGGCTGCACATCAGAACAAGGCTAAGGCGAGCGTGGGGGTGTGAGAAAAGAGAAGATTTGCTGAAGTTGCTCCTGTTTTTCTGCTGTTAGAGAAGGAAGGAGGCTGTGTTTTTGCCTTCGAGTGTAGATTTTACCTTTTCATCGCCTCCGGCGGGGCTGAAGAAGGTTCGGGACTCGAAGACAAGAGCCTTAGCAAGCTGTGTTTTCACAATCAGAGGGGGTTTCTTTTGCGTTTGTGCAGGCATTGCAGGTGAAGATATCTACTGAGACTGACATGGAGTTCCAGGCGATCATGGACCGGAAGGTCCCTGTCTTACCGACTCTTCCATCAAATCAAAAGCTCGATGGTGACGATTACCACATATGGCGTGTGACGATGTTGGCCATATTGGAGTCTTATGATTTGGCAAAGCTTGTGATGGAGGAGATCAACCAACCCTTGGTGAGAGATGAGTCCAAACTCTCTTCAAGTGCTCGTGCGGAGTTGACCAAGGCCTAGTCTCATTGGAACAAACTGAATGCCAGGATTCATTCTTTTCTTTTTCTCTCTTGTACAACAGTCGTGATAGCCCATATAGAGCACTTGACGGTGGCTTGGAAGATATGGCTGGAACTTGATCAGATGTACAACCGGATGACCCTTCTGAAGAGGGTTTCTTTGGAGGTGCAAATACGGACCTTGTCCGTGAATAAGTCTTCTTCGCTTCGGGAACACATCAACAAGCTTCGGCACCTTTAGATGCAGGTTCAAAATGCGGGGAATCCCATTTCCTCTGAAGACATGGAGATCACTTTATTGTCGCAGTTGCTGCCACAATTCGGTACTTTTTATTCCACTCTTATTGCTTCAAGGCGCAAGTTGACTCTTCGCTGTGAAGAGTTGGTTCCTATGGTCTTAGACCAAGAGAAACAATTAAAGAGACACAATGCTTCCAAATCAGAGGCATTGGTTGGTCAAGCCTCTCAAAAGAAGGAGAAGGACCAAAAGAAGAAGAAGGAGGACAACAAATCCAAGAATGACAAAGAGAAAGAATTGGCATGCCATATTTGTGGTAAGACCGCCAGCCAATGGAAGAAGGATTGCCCTAACAAGGACAAGAAGGACACCAAGAAAAAGGATACGAAGGATTCTGGAGCGGTGGTTGCACCCTCATCAGCAGCTTTTCTACACTTAGCGGTCACTGAGGACCCTACACCGAAGACTTCTGATGTTGCAATGACAGCTCCTCAAGCTCAAGAGTGGATCATGGACAGTGATGCCTCCCGGCACATGACACCTTTGACAATAGGTGTTGCCCATTTGTGACCATCATGTGGGCAAATACTCATAGGAGATAGCTCTTCTGTGTCTATTGCTACACGGGGTGAGATGCACATTGTATATTTTTTGTCAATTCCAAAGCTTTGAAAACAAAGCTTCTTTAGGCCGGGTAGGCTTGTAATGAAGCATAGGTTTAGTAAAGAGTACAAAAGACTGAGATGTAACATGGCTCATTATCTTTTTGCTATTAATCAAATCATCTTCTTGAGGACTCCTATTCTTGGACCTCCCACCATAGCTAAGGGGTGAGTACCTTGCTCCACCATTGCAAGAGGTGGGTATCTTGCTAACAAATCCATTTTACTTGTATTTCTTCAACACAATAATCCAAGTATTAGCCATGGTTGCTTTGATTATGGCTCAATATTTCTTTAAGTATCTTCTTGCATATGAGAAACTGTCTTTCGTGGATACACTACTAAGCTCCTATTTGCAATCATAAGGCTTTTCATGCCAAAAGAAAATTTGACATGTACACATACTTCCATCAATCACTGTGTCATTTCTATATTGTTTGCTCTCAAGTGGGACACGTAAATGATCTGCAGAATGATTTTTCTTACCATAGCTTCTAGCTATATCTTACCTTATATGCTAGATAAATAGATAAATATGCAACTGCAATTGCAATGTACTTCAAATAATCAGGATGTTTTAGAAAACTGTGTTTGAATTTCATGACCTTGCAGTATTAAAAGTGAATCAAGGGTAACAAAATCCTTGCAATTTTTCTCAAAAATATGAATCTAGGTATGTCTTTAATGGTGAAAACAATCAACACTAGGACTTCTTATGTCTTCATATAAATCAGCAACTACCTCAGAAGTATGTTGTGATATGATCCACTTCAAGAATGGTTAATGGTCTTTGAGAGTCGTGTCTTCCCAGAAAAACTGTTAGCACAGCATAGAAATGTGGAGTAGATTTCTTGACATATCTAATGTCAATGGTAGCTATAATGAGACGTTCACTAGAAGCTTCAAAGGCTATTTGAAGATGAGAGAGTGGACGATCTCACCTGACTTTTGAATCTTGAAATAGAAAAGCTGAAATCCTAAGGTGCACCAACAGGACATCTAAGAACTCTTGGCACTGACAAATGTAGCCAAAAAAAGTTATGTTACAATAGCAACAAAAAAGAAGCTTTCCTTGCAAGAATAACAAAATCAGAACTCACTCTAGGAAAATTTCAAATACTATGGCCTTGTCAACGGATATCTGTCTACCATGGGACACATACCTCATCCTTGCGGTCACTACGATTCTCAGGTACTCCACAACCTGCGGCACCTTGGCCATACAGTCTATGACATTGGAATGTCTCATCACCAACATTGCCTTCCACCAAGGACTCCTGAACAACTAACATTCTGAGTTTCTCCTCTACCATTGATCAGAATATCAAATTGGCAGCACTTTGTGTCACCTTCTCCAAATTCCATTAATAGTCTTGCCTATAAGTCACTTTTTTCACTCTGAAAACACTAGGTTTAACTGTGGTACTAGTCCTTGTCCTTTCATGAAACTGCTCAGCCTTACTATCTTTTCTTGCAGCAGAGGCACATATGCATGAGTTTGTTGACCTCCAACAAGAAACTCATGTGCTCCATTGGTCACCTCTATCCAGGCCCTTGCAGGCTCTTTCAGTGCACCAGCGCACTTCCTCGAGTGCTGAAGTTCACAAATGTCCTCCCAACTGTGAGCATCTGCATAAAGATTTGACATAAGAAGATATCCTGAAGAATCGATGGGATCTAAATGCATCACTTGATCAAGGCAATGTTTTCCAAGTTCCACA
This sequence comes from Lygodium microphyllum, assembly GCF_053477565.2. Taxonomy (NCBI): domain Eukaryota; kingdom Viridiplantae; phylum Streptophyta; class Polypodiopsida; order Schizaeales; family Lygodiaceae; genus Lygodium; species Lygodium microphyllum. The sequence goes on from NC_141151.1 coordinate 22,618,784, forward strand.
TTGTTATAGGTTTTACAGCTTGAAATCAGAGATATCCACATGATGAAGTCAGGTAGCATTGGCATACTCGCCAACAAATCTTCAGCCAGACCAAATTCTCCTCCCCGACCAAGGAGGTCAATTAAACAGCTATAATGCTCCACTTCTGGTATAATATCATGTTCATCTACCATGGATTTGAAAAATTCACAACCTTCCCGCCTCAAGCCAACATTACTACAAGAAGAAAGAATGCTTGTGAATATTGATCCATCAGGCTTCAATCCTGACCGATGCATATCCAGCAAAAACTTTCTTGCTGCCTTGAAATCACCTTGATGTGCATGCCCTGCAATTATTGCACCACATGATACCATATCTTTGTTTGCTATGCCATCAAAAATATTGCATGCATCCTCTAGTTTACCACAGTTGGCATACAAGTCAACAAGTGTATTTCTAATCATATGATCGGATTCCAAAAAGTGACTATTTATTTGGTCATGTATCAGCTGACCAAAAGTTATGATACCTATACTACGACATACTCTCAAGACGCACAAGAAAATAGCACGATTTGGTCTGATGCACTCAAGTTGCATCCTTGCAAAAAGATCCAGAGCAATAGCATTACAGCCCTGGTGATAGTAACCAGAAATCATAACTGCCCATGATATGACATCACGATTCTGTAAACTATCAAAGACTCTTTGTGCATCTTCAACACGACCACACTTAGCATACATATCAACAATTGTGTTTCCAAGGGTTAAATCTAATCCGAAGCTACTTTGAGCCACCTGATCATGAATTAGCATACCTTGCTCAAGAGCTTCACTAGAGCAACAAGCTTTCAGGGCACACAAATATAAAACCCTATTGGGTTGTATTGCATCCTGTTGCATGGCATTGAAAAACTCAAGTGCAGGAACAGCATGCCCAAGTTCACAAAGGCCAGTCATCATAGCACCCCATGACACAATATTATGGTTGGCCTGGCCCTCAAAGACTTTGTGTGCTTCCTCTAGACTCCCACACTTTACATACATATCAACAAGGGCACTGCCAATCAAATCATCCGATTCAAATCTCCTCCTGATAATCTCTGCATGGAAGAATCGTCCATGCATTATAGCGCGTAAACTGCCACATGCTTTTAGCACACTTAGAAAGATAACACTATTAGGTTCGATTCCCTCCTCTTGCATTTTGCTAAAAAATTCTAATGCAACAAGACCATAGCCATGCTGAGCATAGCTATCAATCATCACTCCCCAGGACACCACATCTCTAGAGGGCAATGATTCAAAGACTTTGTTTGCATCTTCTAAGCTCCCACATTTTGCATACAAGTCTACAAGGCAGCTCATGACAGCTAAAGTTGATTCAAGTGCCATCTCTATTATCTCCCCGTGCATCAAGCTGCCATGCACAACAGAACCTATACCACAGCATGCTTTTAACATGCATAATAACACACAATCATTTGGTTTCACACCTTCCTCACACATTTCTTGATAGAGTTCAAGAGCATATTTGCCCTGTCCATGTGCAGCATACCCTGATATTATGACCGTCCACGACACTAAATCTCGAGTCAGCAAGAGATTGAACACCCTGTGAGCCTCCGTTAAGCTCCCACATTTTGCATACATGTCAATAATTGTGTTTGCAAGGGCACATTGTGACTCTTTCCCATCTGCAATGATCATATCATGCACCTGTCGGATGTAGAACAAAGATCCGGCGATACCACAAGCTTTACACAAGCACACAAATGTGACTCTGTCCGGACGGATACCGTACTGCTGCAATTTTTCAAACAACTGAAGAGCTTCCAGACCCTCGTCGAGCTTGACGTGAGCTGAGATCATAGAATTCCATGTGAATATGCTTGGTTTAGAGGCCCTGGAAAACACTCTGCTTGCATCTGGCAGGCTCCCACTAGAGCCAAACAAACGGATAAGATGGTCTACCAAAGGAGCAATGAGGTCAAGCCCTGATTCAACAATGAGAGAGTGCACCTTCCTGACAGCCGTTAAATCTTTCTTGACAGCACATCCTTGAAGAAGATTGTAGATGCGATCCTTGGAGATTGGCTGCACAGTCATGTCATCCTGGGCCTAGGGTTCCTTCTCTGATCGTCCATTCCAACGCCACAAAGGCGTCATCGGGCCACCGGCGTTGCATACCGAGGTAACACTTCTTACAATGCGACAGAAGAAGTCCCTTCTTCCGCCAATTCGGAGCATGGCCATTGACCACCGAGGCACGTCGGATATTGAAGAAGACAGTGTGCCTTGGTGTGTCAACTGAAGGTGGCACATCGCCTATAGTAACACACGAGCGTTCAAAGGAAAGGTGACATAAGGCTATCATAACACACAAATGTTAAAAAGCAACGTTTCACCTTATGATATGTCTAGTGCCTTTCTTTTGTCACAAGCTTGTCATCACGACTAGCCCTTCCTAGTGGTTTGTAACATTTTCTCAAAATCGTTGACTTTTCATGAGTAATCAAATAATATGCGTGAGCGAAAAGAGAGAGACATGGGGTGTGAGAAGGACCTTCCAATCCCAACTTGTGGGGATCTGTAGCTCTTCATTGACATTGAAGCCAAAAGGACATGTATAGAGGTAGTGGTCATTGAAGCAATGTACCTTAGATGTGATCTCCATGCTTGCAACCATAAAAACCTACATGTGCGACATCACAAGGGTGTAGTTTAAAGAGTGTGTTTATGTATCTTTCTTTATTCAAACCTCATGTTCAGTTGAGCTAAGTGGAGGTGTGTAACACTTAATTATAGGGGTCCAAGTAGTGTTGAAATCTCACTAGGTAGAACCACCTTTCTCAATGAGTTCTCAAGAGGGATCCATGCCTCAGAGGTTTGAGTGTTTTCTCAAAGGTGGTGTCCCTATTGCACCCAAGCAAATACTTGCTCTTATTAGTACTCACTTGCTAAGGTGATGTGGTGCTATCATTTTAGTATTATATGGGCTTGTGCACAATTTTGCAAAAGGAGAATTTCATAATTTCCTCACTTGATAGGCGCAAGGACAATGTGTATAATGGTCCCAAGTACCTTGGCAATGTGTCACTCAGAAATCCATCATTGAAAATGGTTTGTGTTGATTGTACAACATGTCCCCTCCAATACATATATCTAACTTGGATATTCCATTTCTTAGGGGCTGATAAACTAGTCCTTTTGAACTCATAATCAAATCCTTTCTACACCCGTGCCCTTATTTAGAATTGAGTCTTCCAACATCCATAGAGGTTGAGCCCATGGAGGTTTCTATCTACATCATAAGACCAATGTGAGAATGTTTAGAGCCTCCTTGATTCTCAAACTACCATATGAGAAAACCTTACTTTAAGATGGTCTTCTCACCATTGGACCCTCAACCTATGAATTGAGCAATGCCCTTCACAATACATCCCCTCATATGTCATATGACATAGGACAATGGAGGTGGTTCCACAATAGTGTAACATCCACTCATTTGAATAAATCACAAGGTTCAAGGTGAGTAGAAGTCCTCCTCTCAGGAGTGTTTATCATCATTATCACATGAGTGGACCACAATCAAGGCATTCAAGCCTAACTCAACTAACATAAAACATTATTTTCAAGTAAGTCTAAGCATCTTATTATGACATTGCTTAACAATCAATAATAGACAATCCATTCCACATCCCCCAAAGGAGATCTTACTTCTTGGTTATCTTCTCAAAAGTATAATGACTCAAATGAACTTAATAGTCAAAGTACGTGCACAAAAGTTATTTTTAAACTTTTATCATTAGCAATGATAGATAGGCTAAGGCCAAAACTAATCCTTGCTAAGTACTTATTCTACTATGTTATAACTTTAGTCATTGCATGGCATCACACTTTCATAAAGCAGTAGTTAGTAATCTAAGACAACATTGGTGTATTAGCCATAAACAAAATTTGGGAAGAAAACAATGTTTGAGCTTCCCTCCACAAGATCTTGAGGCTATACTTCACAAGTTCAAGCACAATAGTCTCTAAGCTCAATAATACTTATTCCAATTCTAGAGTGCCAAGTTTAGCTTACGATTCCCTAATTCTTTCTAGGCTTGTGCTTGATTTGGGGACTCATGACCCCTTCTCCCTTCCTTAAGAGCTCTTGGGTCTCTTCAGGGTCTCATTGTCCACTTTTAGAGTGGCTAACAACCCAACACTTAATTTAACATCTCTAGCAATGTCATTTTAACATCTAAGTTTCACCCCAAGGTAAAAAACATCATAATCTAGTCAATTGAGTAGCTTGTAAGCTTTAGATGTAAGAAAACTATCTGCAAAGAAGGGGTGCTCTTTAATCATTGACCTCTTCAATCCTTGGGAAAGTCTCAAGAGTAGTGTATCCATGCTCTAAGAAGAACATATTCAAGGAAAGTAACTCTCCTAATAGAGAGATGAACATCCAGGTCAAATTTGTACTTATAAGAGATGCACATCCTATTCATAGCTTAAGAGAAAAGGGTTTTCAAAAGAGATAAGACATCTTAATCGATCCACTTTAAAATCCTTCCCAAGCTTATCTGAAAGTGAGTCTTAATGGCTTTTGGAAGTTACCAATAGCATATGGCTTTGAGTTTAGTTTACTAGCCTTACAAATAATATTTCTTTATTCTTAGATTTTATCATAAGGTGACTTCCTACTTTTAGGTTCAAAATATCCGTTTGCCCTATAAAGTACTTCAAGTAATGCCTCTTAAATTCACAAAACTCTACTTATGCATTAAGACATACCTTTAATGTTGGAACCCATATACATGAGGAGGAACCTAGCTTCGCATGAGACATGGATTATGTAGCTAGCACGGTTGCAATTGTGCATCCCCGATCCCATTTGACCCTCTCAAGTGCCACCACATGCCCCTTGCTTTAGTGCTTCCACCTTTTGATCGCTCCTCATGCTAGGTCTTCTTTAATAGCTCCAAAGACTTTTCTTAGCAATCACAAGGGTTGCACAAAGTAGGTAGAAGGTTGATGTTGATGGAGGTGAAGGCATGAGGATAAAGGGCTGTTGCTCTACTAAACTACTCTCCCCCTTCCCATGAGATTGACAATGCCAAACTTGCTTTTCTCCACATATCAATAAAAATCCCTTCTTGCTCCTCTTTCCAACTCTTTCCCTTCATCTCTTTCTTCTAGTCTCTCGATTGTTGGTTGAGATGATAAGGGAGGGGGTGGTGATAGAGAGGATGAAAATGATGGCTTATTGGTTGAGATGGAGAGTTGTGGGTGGTTGGGCCACAAGGTAGCTAGGACGAGCTAATTTAAGCCTTTCCTCTCTATCTCCATGGGCTAAACTAAGTAGTGGGTGGTGGTGGTTTGGATATGGTAGACCTTGGATGCCTCCTCATATTTATTGCTAGTCCTCTTCAACCCCAAGACTTGTTCATAATCCCCTATTATTGGGTGTTGCATGTCAAAAGTCCCATTGATGAAAATGAGGCTAAGGAGGGTTGGTGGGAGTGCGAGTTGAGGAGCCCCTATGGTGCTGTAATCAAATGATGATAGTGGTGGTGTTCTCATTTTGTATGGTAGTATTCAAGCTAGTTTAGAGAGTTCTAATAGATAACGACATGTGCATCTTGAGCTGGTAGTGCTTTCAAGGGTGGCATGGTAGCTGCTTTGCCAACCCAATGGTTGCTTGCCAATTTAGAATGGTGGCTCCCATGCTTGTTTATGACAGCATGGATGGGGGTAACCCATTGTTTGTTAAATGCCCCATGATCCTGCATATTCACTCATGTAGGCTTATGTAAGATAACTAAGGAAGCTTGGGATACGCTTGCACATTTGTATCAAGAAAGCAATGAGGCTTGTGTTGCTTACATGCGTAAGCAGTTAGAGAGTGAACATATGGATGAAGGTGACTCCATGGATAGTATTTTTTAAACAAAGACCCAATATCTTAAGGAGCAATTGATTGCTGTAGATGAGATTTTGCTAGCCAATTCACTTATGCAAACTATTCTCAATGTCTTCCTAATTTTGATCAAACTTTTGCATCTACTCTTCATTTGATGATGAAAGGAAATTCAAATGTTTTGTGATTTGATGAACTGATTTTCATTTTGCTACAAGAAGAACAATCTTAGGAAAATAAGTCCATTATGCATGTTGTAGATTAAGCATTTCTGGGCAGTCGAAAAGGTAAAGGAAAAGCTTCGTTTTTTGTTAGCAAGTAGAAATCTACAAATGCTATTTAGAAAAAGAATGTTGAGAAAGATGAGAAGAAAAAGAGAGTCAGATGTAGGTATGGCAAAAGATAATGTAATCAAAGGTTGTCCTAAATTGGTTGCGAAAGAGGCCAAGAAAAAAGAGGCTAGTATGACTGTTGTAGATATGTCTCCTTTTAAGTCAGAATTTGTAAATGTTATGTAGAATATAGAGTGGGAATTTAGTATTCAATGTAGTGACCCTTCTTTACATGGTTCTTGCATATCTGTTATGGAATTAGATGTATGGTACTTTGATAATAATACCACCAATCATATTACTTCTTTATGTAGTCTTTTCATTTCTCTTGAGCTTGCTCCTAAGGGTAGCATTGTGACATGTGCCAATAACTCCTCTTATCCCATTAAAGGAGTCGGAAAAATTGTGTTGTGAGACTACTATTAATGGTAGTACTTTTACACTTACAAATGCTTTGTATGTACTAGAGATCAAGAAGACTTTGTTATCAATTTTTGCACTTGTCAAGGTGACTTGATTATGAAGTTTTGATGGATTGATATATAGTTTAATGATCTCTCTTGTGGTGATACAATTATTGCATCTAGTTTACTATGTCATGGGCTGTATAAGCTCTATGACTATGAAAAATGTGTGAAAGACATTGCATGTGTAGTTGCAAATTTGTAGGTAGTTTTAGTTTAGTACACACATCTTGTTCATTTGAATTTTACTAGTTTGCTATGTTTGTAGAAAATTGATATAGTCTTCATTGGATACTCTTAAGGTATCTAGAAAGCACATTTGTGAAGGCTTTATAGTGGGACAAAAGCAGTGTGTTTCATTCCCAAAAGATGGTTTAGTGAGAGCTACTTACAAACTATAGCTTGTACACAATGATGTCTATGGTCTAATTCAAACAACATCTTTTGGTAACTACCTATACTTCACTACTTTCATTGATGACTACTCTAGGCATGCATGTGTATGGTTTGAAAGCTAAGTCCAAAGTATTTTTGTTCTTCAAGTAGTTTGTTGCATGGTTGAAAATTTATCAAGATCTAAAGTGGGTACTCTCCATTCAGATTGAGGAAGGAGGGGAGTATATATCTAAGAAATTTAATACATATTCGGTTGAATATAGAATAGAATATGAATATACATTGCTATATATACCACAGTAAAATGGTACAGCTAAGAGGTAAAATAGATGACTCATGGAGATGGCATGATGCATGATTAAGAGTCAAGTTTTGCCAAATAGTTTTTGGCTTGAGATTGTTTTATGTACAATATATATATACTTAATAGGTGTTCCATTAAGGCTTCACAGTCCATCACTCCATATGAGATTTGGCATAGCAAAAAGCCATGTGTGTCTTACTTGTGTATTTTTGTTTACTTGTCTTATGCTTTAGTACCAATGCAACAATGAAAGAAGTTGGATGACAAGGATGTAAATACCCAATGAAAGAAGTTGGATGACAAGGATGTAAATGCACACAATGCAAGAAGTTGGATAACAATGCTATATAATTTTTGTTGGGTATAGTATTAAAAGAAAATGTTATAAATTATAATATCTAGAAAGTACGCATATCATGGTTAGTCATGATGTTGTCTTTGTGGAACATGCTATTCAACCTTTACTTTCATGTATGAAAGAGACATGTACACTAATAGTATATCTATTGTAGGTTTCTCATGATACTAGATATTAGCCTATTTTTAATGTAGATATGAATGATGCACTACAGATTGATCAATCTAGAACTATGCCAAAATGGCCAATGTAAACATTTTGTGATAGTAAGTTAGATACACCATTGTCTAGCTATACTCATTTGGCTCTCATAGTGACTCCTTTATGTATCAAATTATTATGTCTTGGTTGTTTCTGGTTTGTGTGACGAGGGGATGAGCCTGTGTCTTTTGAAGAGGCACCAAATTTAGAAAATTGGATGGCTCCCATGCAATTTGAGTATGATGCTATAAAAAACGATACTTAATACATATTAATTTTCCTCATGGCATGAAGGCCATTGGAACCAAGTGGGTTTATAAGTTAAAGCGTAAGCCAGAGAGTAGTGTCAATCACTATAAAGCTAGACTTCTGGCAAAGGGTTATGCTCAGTAGAAGTGTATTGATTTTCATGAGACTTTTGCTTCCACTTGCCATTTGACAAATATTTGTAGTATTTATGCAGTACCATCTCATGATGGTTGGAATTACGTTAGTTGGACATTAAAATTGCATTTTTGAATGGTGATTTACATGAGGGAGTGCATGCTTTCAGTCTCATGATTTTGTGCAAAAAGGGCAAGAAAAAAAATTGTACAATTTGAAAAAGGCATTGAATGGTCTTAAGCAAGCACCTTAGGCTTTGTATGAGAAGATAAGTGCACACTTAATTACACTTGACTTTTAGAATAGTCAGTCACTATATCTCTCCATGTGTTTAGAATTTGAATATACTATCGAAAGAAAAGTTGTAGCTTAGAAATTTTATAAGAGATGTTTTTAGCTAAATTCATAAGTTTTTGAAGATAATCTTATCTCCAAATAGAGCACATTAGTGAGATTCTATAATTTTTGAAAAAATATGCTTTGTGGTCATTTTTAAAGGTACTAATTTAGCCCCTTCTTATCTTGGAAAATACTCATAAATACAATAGGTTTTATCTTTAAGAATTGGGATGTCCACATGTTTTATTTGATCCATATATTTTCAATTTGTGATGGTTATCGAGATATTTTAACCTTAAGTTATCTTTAGACTTAGATTTTACTATAGCAAGTAATGTATCTGGTTTTAACAATATCAACGCTCCACATTTATGGACTTATTCTTAGAATTAACCAAGTTTTGACAATACATAATTTATAGAAAATTTTAACCATTTGCAACTCTTTAGTTATGACTTTTAAGTAGTTCTAAACTATAATAATATATATTCAAAGTAGCCTTCTCTTCTATGTAGCACTAGAGCATATTTTCAAGGGGATGATGGCCTTAGGTGGTTTTTCCTTGGGTAAAAAGATGATGTAGACGTTTATCCTTTTTGGGCAGGAGACTTACCCTTGTATATGTTGGTGGTGTCATCATTGGATGATTCCATAATATACACATCAAGTGGTACTAGCATTACTATGTTTAAGAATGTTTGGCCACACTTCTTATAGTTAAGTTATTATAGAATATCATTTGGCTATTCATTTTTGTGGCCAATAGATATTTATTAATATTTATAGTGTTAATAACTATTCGTTTTTGTTGACAATAGATGTTTATTAATATTTTTAGTATTAATTAATGTGTTTTACATCATTTGATTTTCACACTAACTTTATTATGGTTCGAAAGGTGAGAAGGATCAAAGCTTGCTTGCAAGTGAGCTATGGCGAAGAGCAAGAGCAAGAAGAGAGAGAGACACAAATGGGAACTCCAACAGTCACAATGTGTGACTGGACCTTCCTTTATTCAAATTGTCACTAAAAGAATAAAGAATAAAGTGACGGTGATGGGCGCCCGCCACCTGCAGTGTGCAAAGGTGGGTACTATCCGTGTAGTAATACACGGGCGGCTAAGTGATGGCTCACCTCAATGTTGCGGATGACTTTTTGCACTTGCGGATCCCACAGGCGGTAACCCATCTTGCCTGCATTCCCATAGCCAAGGAAAATGCAGTTGACACTTGTAGGATCCAACTTAGTGTCAAGATTGTGGGAGAGAAGGAAGGGGTCTCACTTGTAGCTTTCCTGCTTGCACAATGGGGGAATACACACAAAGGTGGAGGTTGAAAACAGTTTCCCTCTTCTTAGTTGTGTAAGCCAAAAAGAACTCAAGTACATAGAAATAGAAGAACCCTATATATGGGTCTCAAACCAAACTCAACTAACTAAGGTGGCATACTAACTGAGCCATGAACTAGAGTAGATAAGGATAGCTGTCATCTAGCTATTATTCATGGGCGGTGTACCAACCACCAACTGACAAGTCGGTGACATAAATGCACAATGGTCACCCTGGCATATCACGAGTGGAGCTCGATATCTCAACACTCCCCCTCAAGCTCAATCCCAATTCCTGCACACCAAGCAGGTCTCTGAACTTGCGCAGCTTCTCTGTGCCCAATGCCTTCATAAATATGTCAGCTACCTGATCCTTTGTGCTGACATAAACTAGATCAATAAGACCTAGTAAAACCCTCTCCCGCACATAGTGATAATGCACCTCAATGTGCTTTGTTCTAGCATGATAGACTGGGTTATTTGCCAAGTGTATACTACTCATGTTGTCACAATAAATGACAACTGGTCCATCTGTAGACTGATGCATATCATAAAGTAGCTTATGCAACCAAGCTACCTCACATGCAGCCATTGCTGCACCCCTGTACTCAGCCTCTATGCTCGACAAGGCAACTGTAGGCTGTTTCTTGCTGCTCTAAGTGACTGCAGCACTTCCAAAAGAGAACACATATCCACTGGTAGATCGTCTATCAGAAATACTACTAGCCCAATCAGCATCAGTGTATCCATACAACTGTATATGAACCCCAGTCTCATAAAGTAGTCCATACTGCAATGTGGACTTCACATACCTGAGTATGCGTCTAGCCGCATCCAAATGCGGTTTCCTTGGAGCCTGCATAAACTGACTTACCAATCCAATAGCATAGCTCAAATCTGGCCTGGTAATAGTCATATAAATCAAACTTCCTACTATGCGTCTGTACATAGTAGGGCCTTCCAGAAGCTCATCTGCATCTGCGCGCTCAGCTTCACATTCGGCTCCAAAGGAACTGAAATAGGCTTACAGCCTGTCATCCCATATTTGGACAGCATGTCCAATCCATACTGCCTCTGCAAGAGCCGTATCCCACTTGGTGATCTAATCACCTCAATGCCCAAGAAATAACGCAGCTCTCCCAAATCCTTCATCTCAAACTTCTGCTTCAATAGCATTTTCACATGAAGGATATCTTCATCACTGTCACCTGTCATAATCAAATCATCAACATAAATTACAAGTAGCATAATACCTTTCTCTATTTTTCTCACATAAAGTGAGAAATCTGCCTTGGAAATCTGAAAGCCAATAGTGACAAGATATTGTTCTATCTTGTCAGACCATGCTCTAGGTGCTTGCTTCAAGCCATACAAGACTTTCTTCAACCTACAAGCAAACTCAGGATGAACAGCATACACATAACCTGATGGCTGCTCCATATAGACCTCTTCTTGCAAATCACCATACAAGAAGGCATTCTTTACATCCATCTGATGTAAAGACCATCCCTTTGATGCAGCCATAGTAATGACTGCTCTTACAGTTGCCATCCTTGCAATCGGACTGAATGTTTCTTCATAATCAATGCCATATGTTTGTGCATACCCCTTGACTACTCATCTTGCCTTTTATCTATTCACAGAACCATCTGCATTGAGTTTCACCTTATAAACCCACTCACAACCAATTGCATTCTTATCTTTAGGCAAAGGTACCAATTCCCATGTAGCATTTGCTTCCAAGGCCTCCATTTCTTCATCCATGGCTTTCTCCCATTTTTTTTCCCATGTCTTGCTTAAAAGAAGTGGGTTCTGGTTCCTGTATCCCTTTGACCATATATGCATAGTGAATGGCTGTAAATCCATCATATTTCAACCTATCCACAGGATACCTA